>NC_034193.2:12969137-13089405 GCF_002021735.2 Oncorhynchus kisutch
AGTCATCTCCTGTAGGTAAGACAACCACATATCACAGTCATCTCCTATAGGTAAGACAACCACATATCACAGTCATTTCCTGTAGGTAAGACAACCACATATCACAGTCATCTCCTGTAGGTAAAACAACCACATATCACAGTCATCTCCTGTAGGTAAGACAACCACATATCACAGTCATCTCCTGTAGGTAAGACAACCACATATCACAGTCATCTCCTGTAGGTAAGACAACCACATATCACAGTCATCTCCTGTAGGTAAGACAACCACATATCACAGTCATCTCCTGTAGGTAAAACAACCACATATCACAGTCATCTCCTGTAGGTAAAACAACCACATATCACAGTCATTTCCTGTAGGTAAGACAACCACATATCACAGTCATCTCCTGTAGGTAAGACAACCACATATCACAGTCATCTCCTGTAGGTAAGACAACCACATATCAGCTGTAAGCAAAGTCAGTGTTAACAAGAAAAGACAAGTAAAAGTGTTGATTAAAAAAGTCAGGGGGAGTGGGGCGTTGTGGGGCGTTGTGGGGATTATTGGAGATACTGTTTGAAGACGTGGGTTTTCAGATGTTTTCGGAAGATGGGCAGGGACTCAGCTGTCCTGACGTTAGGGAGAAGCTCGTTCCACCCTTGGGGTGCCAGGACAAAGAAGAGCTTAGACTGGGATGAGCCAGAGCTGGCCCCTCATAGGGGTGGCAGTGCCAAGCGGACTCCAAAAGTTTAAAGAAAGAGAGGCAGGAAGACTCACTGATTCGCTGTCGGACAGGGAGGACTGGCGGGGCTTGCCAGTCTTACCGGGGTCAGATGTTGTACTGGTGAGGGTTGAGCGACGGGTGGAGGACATGAAGCTGCTGTTGCTATAACGATCTCTGGTAGGAACACACAGCAACACACCCATAAATGGAATGTACCTACTGATAGCTAGCCTGGAGTGGGGGGAGAGAGAGAGAGAGAGAGAGAGAGATGTTAATTGCGTTAAGCTAGAGAGGTGATGGGAGGTTTAAGATTGTCTAATGTACTGTATTATAAATCCATCTGACATTCTAATTATCGTAAAGACTATTAGGTTAGAGGTCACTCTAGGAACAGATTAGATACACACACTGAGTGTTTCTAAGCAGGTGCTGCAGATTAAAGAGGAAGTACCCACACACTGCAATCTATGCTCCGATGTGGTTCATCTATCAAATGTTGGAGACTTCAATGGGCAAGCTGCAGTTGCTATATCCATTCTTGGACGTATACATGAATGATATCTACCCATTGATTTTTGAAGAATATAACTTGCCTAAAAAAAAGCCCCACGAGCTTTCTTTAACTGTCGTACCCCCATCAGAACCCAAAGTATATATGCTTTTTTTTAAATCACAGTGCAGTCAAAAACATGTTTTATATATACTGTAATCCCACACTATGAGGGTGGAATAATGCTGTGAAATTTTGAAGATGATGATGCCCTTTTAATGTAAGGAGCTGTTTGAAAAGACTGGTGACATGGAGTTTGGCCTGCCTGGTGACATCACCAGGCGATAAATTAGTTAATGGACCTTTAAGAAAGAGAGTTCCAAACTTCTCTGCTAATAACAGCTAGCTTTCAGTTTTCTCTGCCCTACTCAGACCCCTCCCAGACAGTCCTAGCTAAATTCTTGCTTGAGAAAATTGCTCTTTGCTGAGGAGCTATTTTTGTTTCTTTTTGACCATTTGAATTGAAAACACACACAGTAAAGTACTTCACTGTTACCCAGAAAGGATTTGATATTGAGATAAAAACGGCTGCATGGGACCTTTAATGTAAACAAACACTGTATTTCCTCAAAACATGGTTAAAACTATAATGTTGATATCATAGACGGTCAGTCTTTCCATCCATAACTCTATCTATGAACACTTCTCCAGTCCCAACCCTCAGATGTTTACCAAACCAGTGGTGGAGAAATCGCTTTTTGTTATTGTGTCAACTGTGGATTTCAACTGTAAGGGTTACAAGCACAGTCAACAAACCACATGGGGTCTGTGTCTTTTCTAAAGGTTAGAGGTCGCCTCGGACTCACTGAGTCATTACTGACACACACATAAGGTCACTACGGTTACACAGAGAAGGATCATGGGTCAGACAGATGCTAAGGCAGCTGCTTATTGAACCTGTTTTGAATCTAGCTCAGCCCATTGATAGTAGTCATCCACCTATACAGCAGATGTGTTGAAAGATGATGTGTGTACCTGTAGTTGGGGTGTGTGATGGTGATGTGTGTACCTGTAGTTGGGGTGTGTGATGTTGATGTTTGTACCTGTAGTTGGGGTGTGTGATGCTGATGTGTGTACCTGTAGTTGGGGTGTGTGATGGTGATGTGTGTACCTGTATTTGGGGTGTGTGATGGTGATGTGTGTACCTGTAGTTGGGGTGTGTGATGTTGATGTGTGTACCTGTAGTTGGGGTGTGTGATGGTGATGTGTGTACCTGTAATTGGGGTGTGTGATGGTGATGTGTGTACCTGTAGTTGGGGTGTGTGATGTTGATGTTTGTACCTGTAGTTGGGGTGTGTGATGCTGATGTGTGTACCTGTAGTTGGGGTGTGTGATGGTGATGTGTGTACCTGTATTTGGGGTGTGTGATGGTGATGTGTGTACCTGTAGTTGGGGTGTGTGATGTTGATGTGTGTACCTGTAGTTGGGGTGTGTGATGGTGATGTGTGTACCTGTAGTTGCGGTGTGTGATGTGATGTGTGTACCTGTATTTGGGGTGTGTGATGGTGATGTGTGTACCTGTAGTTGGGGTGTGTGATGGTGATGTGTGTACCTGTATTTGGGGTGTGTTATAGCGTATATAATAGGGTTGTGGATGGCAGAGGCTTTAGCGATGGCAGCAGGAACAGAGTTCATATACGGAGTTAGCATGTCAGCATACCTGAAGAGAGAGAGAGAGAGAAATTACTCAGAACAGCAAATTTCCTTACACACTCTCCTTCAGCTGGGGCAGCCATGCAGTTGAGAGAGGGGGTACCATGATCTGACACACACACACACACACACACACACACACCATCCTACCCTGCGAAGGCGGTGAGCGCGACACAGGAGTATGGAGCCCAGGAGATGACGTAGAGCAGGATGACGATGAGAGCGATCTTGGCCGTCTTCCACTCAGTCCTCATCTTATGCATGCTCTTCACTGAGTCCCTGGTGCCCTCGTTTATCTTACACACGGCCCTACAACACACACACACACAAAAACACACACATACACATTTACATATGACCATTACTGACAGTGGTCATCAGTGAATTATCAGCAGAAAGTATGGCTCAATAACGTATAAGAGCATCAACATCAACATCGATAACACTCACTCACCCGTGATACACGTCAGTATTCGGCATCTACACAAACAACAACTTACAGATGCACACGAACAACGACAACATCTCATCTGCCCAGACCCACATGCTCACATCCCCATCCCTAGTGCCTGGCCACACCCCCATCCCTAGTGCCTGGCCACACCCCCATCCCTAGTGCCTGGCCACACCCCCATCCCTAGTGCCTGGCCACACCCCCATCCCTAGTGCCTGGCCGCACCCCCATCCCTAGTGCCTGGCCACACCCCCATCCCTAGTGCCTGGCCACACCCCCATCCCTAGTGCCTGGCCACACCTCCATCCCTAGTGCCTGGCCACACCCCCATCCCTAGTGCCTGCCCACACCTCCATCCCTAGTGCCTGGCCACACCTCCATCCCTAGTGCCTGGCCACACCTCCATCCCTAGTGCCTGGCCACACCCCCATCCCTAGTGCCTGGCCACACCCCCATCCCTAGTGCCTGGCCACACCCCCATTCCTACTGCCTGGCCACACCTCCATCCCTAGTGCCTGGCCACACCCCCATTCCTACTGCCTGCATTATTGTTTGCCACATGGCTTTATATTGCTCCAAAAAAAAATATATTGACTTCCAAGTTTTTAGCATAAGTTTTTTCAAGATGAGTGAAAAACATATACCATGTACCATGTGTCATATACCATATACCATGTGCCTTATACCATGTACCATGTGGCATGTACCATGTGTCGTATACCATGCGTCATATACCATGTGCTGTGTACCATGTACCATTTACCCCATACCATGTATATTGTGACATATACCATGTACCATGTGCCATATACCATATCCCATATATCATGTGCCTTATACCATGTACCATGTGTCATGTACCATGTACCATGTGTTATATACCATGTGCCATGTGTCATATGCCATATACCATGTGCCTTATACCATGTACCATGTGGCATGTACCATGTACCATGCGCCATATACCATGTGCTGTGTACCATGTACCATTTACCCCATACCATGTATATTGTGACATATACCATGTACCATGTGCCATATACCATATACCATTCACCATGTACCACGTGCCATGTGCCACATTCAATGGGCCATGTGTCACGTGTAATATGTTATGTACCATATACAATGTACCATATGCCATGTACCATGTTCAATATATAATGTACCATGTGTCATATGCAATGTTCAATATATAATGTACCGTGTGTCATATACAATGTCCCATATACCATGTACCATGTACCATATATCATGTGTCATATGCCATGTACCATATGCCATGTGCCATATACGGTGTACATTATACCATGCATAATGTGCCATATTCCATGTACCATGTACCGTATGCAATATACCATGTACCATGTACCACATGCCATATGCCATGTGCCATATACTGTATAAAATGTACCACGGGCCATGTGCCATATACCACATACCATGTACCATGTATCATGTACCACATACCATGTACCATATACCACGTACCATGTCTTTAAATGCAGACAGACGGATTAAAAGCAAGAGTACATGGTAATACTTCTGACAGCCATCTTTCTAGTTCCGCCCACAACTTCTGGACTTTATAGCAGTCCCAGAAAGACTAGATTATTAAGTCATTATTAGTTTAACATTAAAGACACGTCCCTGACGTTGTGCTGAAGGACTTGTGAATTTGTCTCTTGTATAATAAATGACATACATTAGTTTATACTGGATTAAGCGTACATTTCTTGTAACTGTAATTTTTTAACTTTCCCTCCATCTTGTGGAACATCAGAATCAGCATCTGCCTCTGGTGCCATAGGTTGCATGTTTGAATCCAGTGACAGACAGTCATTTTTATATTTTTGTTTTATGCATATCCCAAACCTTAATACTAACCTTAACCATTCAGAGTCAATACCTAACCTTAACCATTCAGAGTCAATACCTAACCTTAACCATTCAGAGTCAATACCTAACCTTAACCATTCAGAGTCAACACCTAACCTTAACCATTCAGAGTCAATACCTAACCTTAACCATTCAGAGTCAACACCTAACCTTAACCATTCAGAGTTAATGCCTAACCTTAACCATTCAGAGTTAATGCCTAACATTAACCATTCAGAGTCAATACCTAACCTTAACCATTCAGAGTCAATACCTAACCTTAACCATTCAGAGTCAATACCTAACCTTAACCATTCAGAGTCAATACCTAACCTTAACCATTCAGAGTCAATACCTAACCTTAACCATTCAGAGTCAATTCCGTAACCTTTACCATTCAGAGTTAATGCCTAACATTAACCATTCAGAGTCAATGCCTAACCTTTACCATTCAGAGTCAATACCTAACCTTTACCATTCAGAGTTAATGCCTAACATTAAGCATTCAGAGTCAATACCTAACCTTTACCATTCAGAGTCAATACGTAACCTTTACCATTCAGAGTTAATGCCTAACATTAACCATTCAGAGTCAATGCCTAACCGTAACCATTCAGAGTTCATGCCTAACATTAAACTTAAACACTTTGAAATTTGACATTTGGAACAACTTTGAAATGGTGCTTTTGAGAAACATGGATGAACGCCTAATTCTGCCATGAGACTGTGAGAGCTGGTTGACTGTGTTCAATAGTGTGTGCGCTCACCTCGTGGCGCTGCGTACAGCGATGAAGATGCAGATGTAGCAGTAGATGATGATGAAGAGGGGGATGAAGAAGACGAAGATGAAGAGCAGCATGGTGTAAGAGCGGACGGACGGCGTGAATGTCATGTAGTCCCACGAACACGACGTCATCAACCCCTCTGGGACGTACGCACCTGACACACACACACACATACACACACACACACACACTTAAATATACACACACTGATACGTCGCGTATCCCTCAGACACGCAGATCTATAAAGATTGTGTGTGTGTGTATGCGTGAGTGTGTGTTGTGTGTGTGTGTGCCCGTGCGTGTGTTTGTGTCTGCGTGTCTGTCTGTCTGTTCGTCCGACTCACTCCAGCCAAAGAAGGGAGGTAGGGACCAGAACATAGAGTAGAACCAGGCAGCAGCCATGACATAGAGGGCCCGACGTCGGGACATCACACCCATGGATGCCAGCGGCCGTGTGATGACGAAGTAGCGGTCCACGGCGATCACCAGCAGTGTGATCATACTGGTCATCCCAAACAACGCTCCACAGAACGCATACAGCTCACATGCTGGGGGAAGAGATTAAGAGAGAGAAAGGTGGAGTATTGACAGAAAGAGAGAGAGAGAGAGAGAGAGAGAGAGAGAGAGAGAGAGAGAGAGAGAGAGAGAGAGAGAGAGAGAAAGAGAGAAAGAGAGAAATAGGTTAAGAGAGAGAGAGGTGGGGTATAGACAGACAGAGAGAGAGAGAGAAATAGGTTAAGAGAGAGAGAGGTGGGGTATAGACAGACAGAGAGAGAGAGACAGAGGGATCAAAAGTTAACATCAAGGATTAGAGAGTATGATGCATTTAGATGTAAATGATCTGAGGTCACTTAAACCTTTTCCCCCTAATACAAACAAAGCTATATATTAAGGTACTCTCTATACAGTTTACTGTAGTCAGACAGTTAGGATGTGGGTAGGGTAATCTGATCCTAGATCAGTGCCTATTGAATGGTGATGGAATCTCTACTGTAGGTATTGATCATCAGTTCCTCGCCTGTCCTTCGCTGTGTTTTACAAGGTGACCTGCCCTTTGCCATTGCTGAGTGAGATGGTGTAAGTCACGCCGACTCACAGAGGTGAGAGTTGTTTGTCTCTCCTCTCCTTCCTAACGATTAGAGTCTAATCCTGTCAATGGAGATCCCTACAGAGCTGATGACTGAACACCTGACTATGTGAGTCTCATAGATGAAACACTCACAGAAAGGTGACACAAATGAACAAATTGAATATACTGTTCAGAAACACTGAAGTTGTTGTGTGTGTGCTCCTTTTATAAGTCTCATGCTAAACACAGTGTGTATGTGTGTGTGTGGGGTGTGTGTGTGTGTGTGTGTGTGTGTGTGTGTGTGTGTGTGTGTGTGTGTGTGTGTGTGTGTGTGTGTGTGTGTGTGTGTGTGTGTGTGTGTGTGTGTGTGTGTGTGTGTGTGTGTGTGTGTGTGTGTGTGTGTGTGTAACCCTCTCACAAGGCTAATATTTGACTCTCATGATATTAACTTAAGTAGAGTATCTCAACATCATGGGATGTTAGGTGAGAAGGACATCTCCAATAAGAATCCCTATTGTAAACTATCTAGGATGATGACAACTAGGGTATTAACTTCAGATGGAATGATTATAGGTTTCTGTTATTGTATAAGGATATACTTTCCCATGCATTAAATCAAATTGAAACAGGAAATGACTCCACCAAGGCAACATACATAAGGTTCAAAATGTGTATTATTCCATTTTCAAAGCACAACATCAAAATTAAAAAAGAATAATAAACCCCAATGAATCGTGCACAACCCATGACCAAATTATTTCAAGCTTGCTTAACCCCGTTGGCGCGCACTGGAACGGAAAAAAATGTGCGTGTGTGTCTGTGTGTGTGTGTGTGTTCTCCTCTAAAATGTGTGTGTGTGTGTGTGTTCTCCTCTAAAATGTGCTTTAAGAGGCTTTCAGCATGGAGTTCATCAAAGGAACACAGATCGATTCAGCTGAGGATGAGTGGAGAGGCCAATTATATACCATCAATACAATGTCATTCAGAGAGAGAGAGAGAGAGAGAGAGAGAGAGAGAGAGAGAGAGAGAGAGAGACTCCAAACAAATTAACAGCCAAAGCTGCAGGAGTGGATGGACTTCATTAGTTGTCATTAAACCTCTATTAAGTAATTTGCCCTTCTCTCCCATAATCCCATTTCTATGGTTACCTTTCTCTCCAAAGATCCACCTGTTGTGCATGCTGTTGATGAAGAAGATGGGGGTCTGAGTCACACACATGAGGAAGTCTGTCAACGCCAGGTTAATAATGAACATGTTGGCTGGAGTACGTAAACTCCGACTCCTGGAGGGGGGAGAGAGGGAGAGAGGAGAGAGAGATAGGGAGGGAAGGGGGGGAGAGAGAGAGAGGGAGGGATGGGTGGGGAGAGAGGGGGATAGAGAGAGAGAGAGAGAGAGAGAGAGAGAGAGAGAGAGAGAGCGAGTGAGTGAGTGAGTGAGTGAGTGAGTGAGTGAGTGAGTGAGTGAGTGAGAGGGAGGGAGGGAGGGTGGAGGGAGGGAGGGAGGGGGGAAGGTGGAGGGAGGGAGGGAGGGAGGGAAAGAGAGAGAGAGGGGAGAGAGAGGGAGAGAGAGAGAGGGAGGGATGGGTGGGGGGAGAGAGAGAGAGAGAGAGGGGGGGAGGGATGGGCGGGGGGAAAGAGGGATAGAGGGAGGAGAGAGAGAGAGAGGGAGAGAGAGGGAGAATGAGAGAATGAGAGAGAGAGAGAGAGTGAGAGGGAGGGAAAGAGAGAGAGAGAGAGGGGAGAGAGAGGGAGAGAGAGAGAGAGAGGTGAGGGGGGAGAGAGAGGGGGGTGGGGAAGAGAGAGGGGGGGTGGGGGAGAGAGAGAGAGAAGGGGGAGGGGGAGGTGGAGAGAGAGGGAGGGAGGGCGGGGAGAGAGAGAGATAGAAAGGGAGGGAGGGGAGGGGGGAGAGGGAGGGGTGAGGGAGCAGAGGGTAGAGTAGAAGAGTCGGAGAGATAGAGGGAGATGGAGAGAGTGGAAGAGGAGAGAAGGAGGGGGAGAATGGTCCGTGAGAGAGAAGACAGGCTATGTTCACACTGCCCACAAAATGAGGTGGAAACTGAGCTGCACTTCCTAACCTCCTGCCAAATGTATGACCATATTAGGGACACGTATTTCCCTCAGATTACACAAGAATTCGAAAACAAATCCAAGTTTGATAAACTCCCATATCTACTGGGTGAAATACCACAGTGTACCATCACAGCATCAAGATGTGTGACCTGTTGCCACAAGAAAAGGGCAACCAGTGAAGAACAAACACCATTCTAAATACAACCCATATTGATGTTTATTTATTGTCCCTTTTGTACTTGAACTATTTGCACATTGTTACAACACTATTTATAGACATAATGTGACATTTGACATGTCTTTATTCTTTTGGAACACTTTTTATTGTTTATTTCACTTTTGTTTATGATCCATTTCACTTGCTTGGCAACGTTGAATCCAATGCCAATAAAGCCCCTTCAATGAACACACAACAGATTCAATCAAACATTATAGGGCTTTAAAGAAGCATGAAAACATTATGATGAAGGCAGGTACCTGTTTTATATAACAACCCAAGGAAGGGTAATCTCGGCAAAAAGCGATTGATCTCATACCTGCAGAAGGCATACATTACGAGGAAGTTTCCAACCATGCCCGTGATGCCGACGGCGAGGATGACGGACCCGAGGGTGTAGTGGTGGTGGTCTGGGACATCCACCGTTGGGAAGGGCCATCGCACTGTCATGGCAACCTAGAGAGAGAGAGAGAGAAAGTGAGCGAGAGAGAGAGAGAGAGAGAGAGATACAGGTGATTGGAATTATGAAACCAATAAAAGTAGCCCCAGTCTTTACTATATGTTGAATGTTCCTATATACAGTAGTTACTGTAATATATGTTGAATGTTCCTATATAGTTACTGTAATATATGCATAATGTTCCTATATAGTTACTGTAATATATGCATAATGTTCCTATATAGTTACTGTAATATATGCATAATGTTCCTATATAGTTACTGTAATATATGCATAATGTTCCTATATAGTTACTGTAATATATGTTGAATGTTCCTATATACAGTAGTTACTGTAATATATGCATAATGTTCCTATATAGTTACTGTAATATATGCATAATGTTCCTATATAGTTACTGTAATATATGCATAATGTTCCTATATAGTTACTGTAATATATGCATAATGTTCCTATATAGTTACTGTAATATATGTTGAATGTTCCTATATACAGTAGTTACTGTAATATATGCATAATGTTCCTATATACAGTAGTTACTGTAATATATGCATAATGTTCCTATATAGTTACTGTAATATATGCATAATGTTCCTATATAGTTACTGTAATATATGCATAATGTTCCTATATAGTTACTGTAATATATGTTGAATGTTCCTATATACAGTAGTTACTGTAATATATGCATAATGTTCCTATATAGTTACTGTAATATATGCATAATGTTCCTATATAGTTACTGTAATATATGCATAATGTTCCTATATAGTTACTGTAATATATGCATAATGTTCCTATATAGTTACTGTAATATATGTTGAATGTTCCTATATACAGTAGTTACTGTAATATATGCATAATGTTCCTATATAGTTACTGTAATATATGCATAATGTTCCTATATAGTTACTGTAATATATGCTGAATGTTCCTATATAGTTACTGTAATATATGCATAATGTTCCTATATAGTTACTGTAATATATGTTGCATGTTCCTATATAGTTACTGTACTATATGTTGCATGTTCCTATATAGTTACTGTAATATATGCTGAATGTTCCTATATAGTTACTGTAATTTATGCATAATGTTCCTATATAGTTACTGTAATATATGCATAATGTTCCTATATAGTTACTGTAATATATGTTGAATGTTCCTATATAGTTACTGTAATATATGTTGAATGTTCCTATATAGTTACTGTAATATATGTTGAATGTTCCTATATAGTTACTGTAATATATGTTGCATGTTCCTATATAGTTACTTGAAGTTAATTGAACGTTTCACCCAGTAGGTCTTTGTCAGACTGATAGTAAACGAGGTATAGGCAGTTGAAACCTAGTCTCTCTCACTGCACCATGAGTCTGTTGAAGGAGACTAGCCCGGAGCGTATACAACTATGTTAATGTATTTAATGTTAATGCACACTACTTCTGAGAATTATCAAATGATCAAATCATGACATGACTATAAAGCTGTGAAATATTAAATGATCAAATAATGGCATATCTATAAAGCGTTTTTAACAAAAACTGTCATTGTGTCTCTCTCTCCCTCGAAAGACTCTTGACTAACTCAGTGAATTAATAATGCCTGAGAAGTCGATGTTTGGAGGATATATTGGTGTATACTGGAAAACCGTGCCAATATATACTCCAAACACCACCTTCAAAAACATTACCACTTTTATGCACCAAATAATTATTGCCATATTTTCATTAAAAACTTTATTTTGATGAATTTATTCATACTATTTCATCCTTCCAAGAGATACTGTCGTGACACAAATCTAGTGTTGCTACCCAAGCGGGCTGGTCGTTTGTTCTGTTGGTTCGGTAGCCAGAGGTGTGACCCAGTCGTTAAGGATTTTTGTCTATGGGCCAGACATTTGTTCTACGTGTTCTATTGCCATACTGACTGGCAATGTTCTTGTCCCTTGCTCGCTAACTAGCCAACTACGGCTAACTTACAGTCACGTCAAACAGTGCAGCCAGAATAACAGCAAAGAAGCTCCATTTGCATTTCTAAGCTGTTTTGTCATGACATTTATTTTGGATACATTCATAAGAATGAGCGAATGATGCGTGATTTCACCTGGCATAGAAAATGTGCTCTCTCTTCAAAACACTGTTATTCAGAGGAGCTAGCCAACCACACAGCTAACACAATCATTTCAAACTGAAGCTGGACACTGTTGTTCAGAGGAGCTAGCCAACCACACAGCTAACACAATCATTTCAAACTGAAGCTGGACACTGTTGTTCAGAGGAGCTAGCCAACCACACAGCTAACACAATCATTTCAAACTGAAGCTGGACACTGTTGTTCAGAGGAGCTAGCCAACCACACAGCTAACACAATCATTTCAAACTGAAGCTGGACACTGTTGTTCAGAGGAGCTAGCCAACCACACAGCTAACACAATCATTTCAAACTGAAGCTGGACACTGTTGTTCAGAGGAGCTAGCCAACCACACAGCTAACACAATCATTTCAAACTGAAGCTGGACACTGTTGTTCAGAGGAGCTAGCCAACCACACAGCTAACACAATCATTTCAAACTGAAGCTGGACACTGTTGTTCAGAGGAGCTAGCCAACCACACAGCTAACACAATAATTTCAAACTGAAGCTGCAAACTAGCTGCATTTTGTTTTGATTTACCAGTTTTCTATTGACATTTCTTTGTTTATACCCATAAAATGACGCTGATTCATGATTTCAACTGGCTGAGAAAAGCTGCCTGCCTATGTTCATTACTATGGAACAGCTGGTGATTGAATTTCAATGTTGAAACAATGTTGCAAATGTCAGAGAGACAGAAAGCAAGGTTTATACAAATCTCTGCTGTTGAAAGCCAATTGCTAGTCTAAAAGAAATGGGAGATAATGTCTAGATGCTTTTTACAGTGGAGATCAAGTTTATAAATTGCCTGGCTGGGCTGATGAGACAGTGGATTGCATAGTCAGATGGAACAGAGTAAATAAGCATTTCAACGTCATAGCTTTAGCCGATGGTAACTTGTGGAACAGCCACTGGCTGAAATGCAGTTTTAACCAATCAGCGTCCACGATTAGACCCACCCATTGTATAATTGTTCATATTACTTCCATTGTCTAACCAATAGAACACAGTGGACGTTTGAGGGTTCTATTAACTTCAGATACAATTGTATTCCGACATGAACTGAACCCTCCTCCTCCACTCCTCCACAGTCTGAGGAGTCAAAGGTCATTAAACATATCAAATCAAACTTGATTTATAGAGCACATTTCTTACAGAGGATGCATTTCAAAGAGCTTAAATAAATAAAATAACTAAATGGTGCAAAATATAACAAAATAATACCTAAATTAGACAAATGAAAATTGTACAACAATAATAAAACAACACTGAGAGACTAACGCATTAAAAATAAATACAAATAAGTAAGATACAGTATAAATAAAAGAGATAGTATGACGAAAAGCTAAGTAAAAGCACGGCTGAAAAGGTGTGTTGAATTCATTAATTTTGTTCATTTTTGAACATGTCGACAGTTTCTGAAGCACTCAGACCCTTCAGGTAGGCCTTTCCAGAGGCCAGAACTATAGTGGCTGAAGGCAGCCTCACCAAACATTCTTCTTCTGACCTTTGGAACGACTAAAAGGCCCAGAGGATCTGAGGGATCGACTGGGCATATATCTTAAAAGCATAAATACCATTTGGTGCAAGGCCACATAGTGCTTATAAAAAATCGATATAGCAATTTTAAAATCAATTCTAAAACTAGCAGTCAACCAATGCAGAGACTTTAAAATACCTGCTAGGTGTGATCTCCTTCTGGTGTTTGTAAGTACACGTGCTGCTGAATTCTGAATGAATTGGAGTTGGTTAATGTTGTTTTTGGATGACCGGACAGCATTGCAATAATGCTAGTGATAAAGGCATGCATTGGTCTCTCAGTGTTGGCCCAGCAGAGAAACAGAAACACTTTGGCAATATTTCTTAAGTGATAAAAAGCTGATTTTGTTGCATTACAGATGTGGGCACAATGGGCCTCAAAATGTAGGTCAGAGTCTAAAATCACAACTAGAGAATTAAGACTGATTTCGTCAACCGTTCTCAAGGCCATACATGAGTCTTTCACAGACACCATCACTGGCTATAGTCATATACGACATGTAACAATGTAACACAACAGATTAGATAAACTGGAATGACACACTCACTCACGGTTTCACAAAAAGAGCTGTGAACAAACTATGACCCCAAAAATGATAAAGAAACACATTTTATTATAATTTATTATAATCCCCCACATTTTGTATTATCACTAAAAGACCAAAGAACCCAAAAGGTTATTTGAGTCAGTATGGTTCCACATAGAACCCTCTTTTGCGTGTATTCTATAGTATGCAAGGCTGCATTTAAGCCAATGAGTAGAAGACAGAGAGCTTGGTAGCATCAGTGTTAATCTGAAACTACAGTCTCTTTGCTTTGGTGGGTACGAAAACAAGATTGGAATTTTTCCAAAACATAATCACTTCTGACCTGTTCTAATCTCTACTAAGAACTAGGGTCGACGCCCTCTCTCTCCATGAATACACACACACACACACACACACACACACACACACACACACACACACACACACACACACACACACACACACACACACACACACACACACACACACACACACACACACACCCCACACAAGTGCAGACGTAAACTTATATACACATTCTTCTGTGCTAGAGTAGGCAGGGTGCCTGTGAATGAGTCGGTCAGCTGTGATTGTGCCGAAATCAATTTCCAACATCTACGTGTTTGTCTGAGGAAGAGCTAAGGAGCTGTTGGGACAAGGACAACTATTGTTGGCCCTCTTTTCCATTCCGTCGACAACACAATCCCTGCTTTCTGTAATATGTAGGAGTTCAGCCGGAACTCACCCACTTCCTCTCTTTAATCCCTCTGTGTGTGTGTTTGTGCGTGTCTACAGTATGTGTGCACATGCACGTGTATATCGTCAACTGCCCCAGATCTGTGTACTTCAGTTCAAACAATAAAAAAGCCATTTCTTTTGGTAAACAGGGTCGGTGTTTGAGTAAAATAACCCTCTCAAATTCATACCTATGGATGCAGGGACTGACCATCCATGAGATCAAAACTATAGTTTTAACTGTGTTTTGAGGCTATAGTGTTGGTTTACGTTGGCTTTGTTTGGAAACATTGGGATCAAAAAAATATTATATTTTGTAAATTTATAAATTATATTCTTCAAGAATCAATGTCAATAATTCATTAAATTTAACAGTCCAAAATGTGATGTAGCAACTGTAGAATGCCCCTTTAAACCCACAGTTTCTCTCTCTCTCTCTCTCTCTCTCTCTCTCTCTCTCTCTCTCTCTCTGTGTGTGTGTGTGTGTGTGTTATAATTAGAGTTAGACATAAGGTTAGGGTTAGTGATTAGGTTTAGGAGTCTAGGGTTAGGTTTAGTTTTAGGGTTTGGGGTTAAGGTTAGGGTTAGGGGAAATATCATTTTTAATGGGAATAATTGTTTTGGTCCCCGCAAGGATAGTAAAACAAATGTGTGTGTGTGTGTTTAGCTGAAGGATAGTAAAACAAGGAACATTTGGGCAATTGGTGACATTTCGCTGGTCCCCACAAGTAACAATAAGTTAGTGTTAGAGTTAGGGGCTTCACAAGTGGCGCAGTGGTCTAAGGCACTTCATCGCAGTTCTAGAGGCATCACTACAGCTGGCCTTGACAGTGCACAACTTGACAGTGCACAGCTGGCCTTGACAGTGCACAACTGTCCCAGCGTCGTCTGGGTACGGAAGGGTTTGGCCGGCTGGGATGTCCTTGTCCCATCGCACTCTAGCGACTCCTTGTGGTGGCCAGGCGCATGCATGCTGACTTCGGTTGCCAGCTGTACAGTGTTTCCTCTGACACATTGGTGCTTTTGGGTTAAGAAAGCAGTGTGTCATTAAGCTTCCCGGGGTTGTGTTTTGGAGGACATATGGTTTAGGAGTTTAGGGTTAGGGATTTGGGGTTAAGGTTAGGGAAAATATCATTTTGAATGGGAAAAATTGTTTGGTCCCCAAAAGGATAGTAAAACAAACATGTGTGTGTGCGGGCTTGTATTACTATCGTCATAGATTCGGAAATCCCCCAAAGTCCACAGAAGGATAGAAAACAAGAAAAGATATACATCTGACCATACTATAAATTCATACACCAGACAAAGTACGGGCGGGGACTGTGTGTCTGTGCATGGCAGGTTAATTTATAAATGTAATCTGTTACAGTTACTAGTTGTAATCAATAACGTAACTTTTGGATTACCCAAACTCAGTAACGTAATCTGAGTACTTTTGGATTACCCAAACTCAGTAACGTAATCTGATTAATTTTGGATTACCCAAACTCAGTAACGTAATCTGATTACTTTTGGATTACTACTTTCCCCTTAAGAGGAATTAGAAGAAGACAAAAATGATACATCAAAAGCATTTGGTATGTCATCATAGCGATCTCTGAGTGGTGGTCATCATTTGGTATGTCATCATAGCGATCTCTGAGTGGTGGTCATCATTTGGTATGTCATCATAGCGATCTCTGAGTGGTGGTCATCATTTGGTATGTCATCATAGCGATCTCTGAGTGGTGGTCATCATTTGGTATGTCATCATAGCGATCTCTGAGTGGTGGTCATCATTTGGTATGTCATCATAGCGATCTCTGAGTGGTGGTCATCATTTGGTATGTCATCATAGCGATCTCTGAGTGGTGGTCATCATTTGGTATGTCATCATAGCGATCTCTGAGTGGTGGTCATCATTTGGTATGTCATCATAGCGATCTCTAATTTGTGGTGGAACAAACTTAAACCTGCACCTTTTTTTACTGCTGATTTGAATGGCATTGAGAAAACAGAAATCTGTCAATGTTGTCCCCCTGCAAACATCCTTTCTCAATTTGAAAGTAATCCAAGATGTAAATCATCTAGTTTTTCAAAAGTATCTGTAATCTGATTACAATATTTTTTGTAATTTCAGTGACTGAAGTTACATTTTTTTTGTAATCAGATTACATGCAATCAGTTACTCCCCAACCTTGTGTATGCGAGATTGCCTGTGTCTGTGTGCACTGTGAATGCATGCATGTGTGTTTTTCCTTGTCAGCAGGTAGTAAATGTTAGTGTGTGAGCTGCCAAAATGCTAATTGGCTTAGACAAAGGGAGGAACAAGAGGAGCAGGAAGTAGAGCAGGCGATGATGATTGATGGACCTGAATCTCTACTGTCACACTGTTGCATCTCCAACCTCTTTAACCTTTACCTAACACCTACCCTAACCTTAACCGCCCATGGGTTATGACCCAATCTTAACCCGTCAAGGTGCTTGCGTCACTGAAAGCCTTATTTTTTACAAGTAAATGTCATGTCCCTTTGGGTACAGCTTATTTCTTTGTTCCAAAAATCCAATGTTTGTGTCTGTTGGATGAATGTCAAATATCAACCTGAGGTTAAATTGCCAAACACACACACACACACACACACACACACACACACACACACACACACACACACACACACACACACACACACACACACACACACACACACACACACACACACACACCCGAGGGACGAGGTATGCGGCAGGGCTTCAGTCTGTCAGTAACGCACAGTGAACCGTGTGTGTGTGTTTGTATGCGTGTATGTGTGCGTGTGTAATAAAACGCACACACACATATTTTGTAAGTACTTTTTAACACCAAAGCTATTGGTAAGTGAGGTGCCACCAACACAAAGGAGACGGAACCAACTTCTTATGGTATAGGGGACGCTTGCGTACCACTTGACCAAAAGCCAGGGAAAATGCAGTGCGGCAAATTCAAATAAAATTATATAAAAATCTAACTTTCATTAAATCACACATGTAAGATACTCAATTAAAGCTACACTCGTTGTGAATCCAGCCAACATGTCAGATTTTAAAAAGGCTTTTCGGCGAAATCATAAGAAGCTATTATCTGATGATAGCACAACAGTAAACAAAGAGGGTAGCATATTTCAACCCTGCAGGCGCTACACGAAACGCAGAAATAAAATATAAAACATGCCTTTGACAAGCATATTTTGTTGGCACTCCAATATGTCCCATAATCATCACAATTGGTCCTTTTGTTTGATTAATTCCGTCCAAAATGTCAATTTATTTGGTACGTTTGATCCAGAAAAAAACAGCTTCCAAATTGCGCAACGTCACTACAAAATATTTCAAAAGTTGCCTGTAAACTTTGCCAAAACATTTCAAACTACTTTTGTAATACAACTTTAGGTATTTTTAAACGTTAATAATCGATAAAGTTGATAAAGTCTATCTGTGTTCAATACAGGAAGACAACAAACCAGGCTACATTTCAAGTCTTGCGCAACTCTCAACAGTGTTACGCAGTTCCTAGATGGCCATACTTCTTCATTGCACAAAGGAATAACCTCAACCAAATTCCAAAGACTGGTGACATCCAGTGGAAGCAGTAGGAACTGAAAACAAGTTCCTAAGAAATATCGTTTCCCAATGAGACCTCAATGAATAGACAGAGACCTAAAAAAAATCTGAACGGTTAGTCCTCGGGGTTTTGCCTGCTACATAAGTTCTGATATACTCACACACATGATTCAAACAGTTTTAGAAACGTCAAAGTGTTTTCTATCCAAATCTACTAATAATATGCATATCTTATATTCTTGGCATGAGTAGCAGGAAGTTGAAATTGGGTCCGCTATTTATCCAAAAGTGAAAATGCTGCCCCCTATACCTTAAGAGCATTGATGGAGTATTGAGACTGAAATGTTTTGGAACTTTACATGATGTGTTGTAACACCCACTGGGCGAAAAGGGTCCATATAAGGGGATATATTTTCTTGACATGTTTTTTATATTCTAGAGGATACAGAACATGTGCAATGCATATTTTGAGTTTTTATGGATATGCACCATATCTTGACAAATTCTGAATCAAGATGGGTCTTTTGGACATATATAATATTGGGATTACTCCGAATATCACATACGGACATTTCCTATGGCTGGATATGAACTCTTTCGATATCCTGAGACATGCATCATCCTATTGTCTCTCTTCAGGTTGACAAATGCTTACTGTATACATCACGTATCTGTGTTTTCTCAGCACATTCAAGATATTGAGCGATATGGATTCTAGAAATGCTTCTCTTGGCTGAGGTCCATTTCCGGATCTTGATATGCTTTTTGATATGCTGAAAATAAGGACGATTTCTGATGCATTTCAGAGTTTTCAGCACATGCTCAATAATTGGACAAATATGCACAAATCATTTTTCAATTCCCTCTGGATATGATACTTGGTGTAGCTTGATATTGACTCATTAGATATCCTGAGATACTGTAGGCCTATGTAGACATTTTATTTTCTCTATATGTTGACAAATATTGACAGTACGCCTACATAGGATCTTGATATGCATCTTTTACGCTGCTGCTACTCTCGGTTTATTGTCTATGCATAGTCACTTTAACTCTGCCTGCATGTACATATTACCTCAATTACCTCGAATAACCAGTGCCCCCGCACATTGACTCTGTACCGGTTCCCCCTGTATATAGTCTCCAAATTGACTCTGTACCGGTACCCTGTGTATAGTCTCCACATTGACTCTGTACCGGTACCCTCTGTATATAGTCTCCACATTGACTCTGTACCGGTACCCTGTATATAGTCTCCACATTGACTCTGTACCGGTACCCCCTGTATATAGTCTCCACATTGACTCTGTACCGGTACCCCCTGTATATAGTCTCCACATTGACTCTTTACCGGTACCCCCTGTATATAGTCTCCACATTGACTCTGTACCGGTACCCTGTATATTGTCTCCACATTGACTCTGTACCGGTACCCCCTGTATATAGTCTCCACATTGACTCTGTACCGGTACCCTGTGTATAGTCTCCACATTGACTCTGTACCGGTACCCCCTGTATATAGTCTCCACATTGACTCTTTACCGGTACCCCCTGTATATAGTCTCCACATTGACTCTGTACCGGTACCCTGTATATTGTCTCCACATTGACTCTGTACCGGTACCCCCTGTATATAGCCTCCACATTGACTCTGTACCGGTACCCCCTGTATATAGTCTCCACATTGACTCTGTACCGGTACCCTGTGTATAGTCTCCACATTGACTCTGTACCGGTACCCCCTGTATATAGTCTCCACATTGACTCTTTACCGGTACCCCCTGTATATAGTCTCCACATTGACTCTGTACCGGTACCCTGTATATTGTCTCCACATTGACTCTGTACCGGTACCCCCTGTATATTGTCTCCACATTGACTCTGTACCGGTACCCCCTGTATATAGTCTCCACATTGACTCTGTACCGGTACCCCCTGTATATAGCCTCCACATTGACTCTGTACCGGTACCCCCTGTATATAGCCTCCACATTGACTCTGTACCGGTACCCCCTGTATATAGCCTCCACATTGACTCTGTACCGGTACCCTGTATATAGCCTCCACATTGACTCTGTACCGGTACCCCCTGTATATAGCCTCCACATTGACTCTGTACCGGTACCCCCTGTATATAGCCTCCACATTGACTCTGTACCGGTACCCCCTGTATATAGCCTCCACATTGACTCTGTACCGGTACCCCCTGTATATAGCCTCCACATTGACTCTGTACCGGTACCCCCTGTATATAGCCTCCACATTGACTCTGTACCGGTACCCCCTGTATATAGCCTCCACATTGACTCTGTACCGGTACCCCCTGTATATAGCCTCCACATTGACTCTGTACCGGTACCCCCTGTATATAGTCTCCACATTGACTCTGTACCGGTACCCCCTGTATATAGCCTCCACATTGACTCTGTACCGGTACCCCCTGTATATAGCCTCCACATTGACTCTGTACCGGTACCCCCTGTATATAGCCTCCACATTGACTCTGTACCGGTACCCCCCTGTATATAGCCTCCACATTGACTCTGTACCGGTACCCCCTGTATATAGCCTCCACATTGACTCTGTACCGGTACCCCCTGTATATAGTCTCCACATTGACTCTGTACCGGTACCCCCTGTATATAGCCTCCACATTGACTCTGTACCGGTACCCCCTGTATATAGTCTCCACATTGACTCTGTACCAGTACCCCCTGTATATAGCCTCCACATTGACTCTGTACCGGTACCCCCTGTATATAGCCTCCACATTGACTCTGTACCGGTACCCCCCTGTATATAGCCTCCACATTGACTCTGTACCGGTACCCCCTGTATATAGCCTCCACATTGACTCTGTACCGGTACCCCCTGTATATAGCCTCCACATTGACTCTGGACCGGTACCCCCTGTATATAGCCTCCACATTGACTCTGTACCGGTACCCCCCTGTATATAGCCTCCACATTGACTCTGTACCGGTACCCCCTGTATATAGCCTCCACATTGACTCTGTACCGGTACCCCCTGTATATAGCCTCCACATTGACTCTGGACCGGTACCCCCTGTATATAGCCTCCACATTGACTCTGTACCGGTACCCCCTGTATATAGCCTCCACATTGACTCTGTACCGGTACCCCCTGTATATAACCTCCACATTGACTCTGTACCGGTACCCCCTGTATATAGCCTCCACATTGACTCTGTACCGGTACCCCCTGTATATAGCCTCCACATTGACTCTGTACCGGTACCCCCTGTATATAACCTCCACATTGACTCTGTACCGGTACCCCCTGTATATAGCCTCCACATTGACTCTGTACCGGTACCCCCTGTATATAGCCTCCACATTGATATTTTACTGCTGCTGTTTAATTATTTGTTACTGTTATTTTCAATTTTATGTTTCACTTAACACTTATTTTTCTTAAAACTGCATTGTTGGTTAAGGGCTTGTAAGTAAGCATTTCACTGTAAGGTTTACACCTGTTCTATTCGGCGTATGTGACATATTCAATTTGATTTGATATGCTAAATAGGTTATTTGAGTTTTGGGGATATGCTCAATAATTTGGCAAATATTCACTCCATTTCATTCTTTCAGACACTATAATTTTGGTATTCCCTCTGGATAAAGGACTTGCACAAACCACAAGCTAAAAGCACTGCAACTGGTAGCCTAGCAACAATAATGGCATTTTTGCTGCGGAGTTCCATCTGCCAACTATGTAAATGGTGTGGTTGACCTGACAACTGGAGAAACAAAGAAGTGTGAAGCTGTTCTGAAAATACCTCAAAGAAGTTAAAGCTAAAGTGATTAGCTTATTGAGATGTTTTATTTATCTGAGTAACTAGAATCAAGAACGTTAGCTAATTTGGCCAGTAGGGATAGCCAGCTAGCTAGGCTTCATAGGGGGATAAAAGTGAACTAGTGGCCTAGCTAGCCAATAAATAACAATAGTGCTTTCTCTTCAGGGATTTTTTTAATACTCTATCAAGCCTCAATGTGACAGCCAACGTTTTCAAACAGTTAGGCATGTTTTGTATTACTGGTTAATATAAGAGAACTAGCTAGCTAACTAACTAGCAACTTGGCTAGCTAGCTAACTTAGTTCCAGTTAGTTTTCTCATCATGAATGAAGCAGGTAGAGTAGCTTCCTTGTGGTATGGTTATGTGTAATGACAATGTTTTCTTGAAATATCCACACAATTTTCATTCATTGACAGTTTGGAGTGGATCACAGACCAACACTTCCACCATAATGGGTTTGACTGCGAGGGACCACCGCTGACAACCCAATCTGCACCCGTCGCATCGAAACAACTATGAAAACTGGAAACCATACAGCCTGAGGCTGCATTTATTGTAGCTGGGGATTTTAACAAAGCTAACCTAAGAACAAGACTTCCTAAATTCTGTCAGAATATCGACTGCGCGACATGAGCTGGTACCATTCTGGATCATTGGTATTCTATCTTCTACGATGTATACAAAGCACTCCCCCGTACTGCCTTCGGCAAATCTGACCATGACTTCATTTTGTTGCTCCCAGGTATAGACAGAAACTAAAACAGGAAACACCCGTGCTCAGGTCTATCCAAAGCTGGTCTGACCAATGGGATTCCATGCTTCAAGATTGCTTCAATCACATGGACTGAGATATGTTCCAGATAGCCTCAGACAATAACATTAATGTATACGCTGACTTGCTGAGCGAGTTTATTAGCAAGTGCATCGGAGATGTCGTACCCACTGTGACAATTAAAACCTTTCCTAAACAGAAACCGTAGATTGATGACAGCATTCGCGCAAAACTGAAAACGCGAACCACCGCATTTAATCATGGCAAGGCGACTGGAAACATGACCGAATACAAACAGTTCAGCTATTCCCTCTGTAAGGCAATCAAACAAGCAATGCGATAGTATAGAGACAAAGTAGAGTCGCAATTCCATGGCTCAAACACGAGACGTATGTGGCAGGGTCTACAGTCAATCATGGATTACAAAAAGAAAACCAGCCCCCCGTCGCGGACATCGAAGTATTGCCCCCAGACAAATTAAACAATTTCTTTGAGAACAATACAGTGCCACTAACATGGCCCGCTACCAAAGACTGTGGGCTCTCCTTCTCCATGGTCAACGTGAGTCAAAACTTTAAACGTGTTAACCCTCGCAGGGCTGCCGGCCCAGATGGCATCCCTAGCCGCGTCCTCAGAGCATATGCAGACCAGCTGGCTGATGTGTTTACGGACATATTCAATAAATCCCTTTCCAAGTCTGCTGTCCCCACATCAAGATGGCCACCATTGTTCTTGTTCCCAAGAAAGCTAAGGTAACTGAACTAAATGACTATCAGTTCTTTCATCATGAAGTGCTTTGACAGACTAGTCAAGGATCATATCACCTCCATCCCACCTGATACCCTAGACCCACTTCAATTTGCATCCCGCCCCAATAGGTCCACTGACGATGCAATAGCCATCACACTGCACACTGCCCTAGCCCAACTGGACAAGAGTAATACCTACGTAAGAATGCTGTTCATTGACTACAGCTCAGCATTTAACATCATAGTACTCTCCAAACTCGTCATTAAGCTCGCGACCCTGGGTCTCGACCCCACCCTGTGCAACTGGATCCTGGACTTTCTGACGGGCTGCCCCCAAGTGTTGAAGGTAGGAAACAACATCTCCACCCTGCTAATCCTCAACACTGGGGCCCTTGTATGTCTTCCATTTCCTAATAATTGCTCCCACAGTTGATTTCTTCAAACCAAGCTGCTTACCTATTGCAGATTCAGTCTTCCCAGCCTGGTGCAGGTCTACAATTTTGTTTCTGGTGCTAATAAATTCATTAAAAATCTTACAATGTGATTTTCTGGATTTTTTTTCTCATTTTGTCTGTCATAGTTGAAGTGTACCTATGATGAAAATTACAGGCCTCTCTCATCTTTTTAAGTGGGAGAACTTACACAATTGGTGGCTGACTAAATACTTTTTTGCCCCACTGTATATCCTGTACTCTATACCATCTACTGCATCTTGCCTATGCCGCACGGCCATCGCTCATCCATATATTTATATGTACATATTCTTATTCATCCCTTTACATTTGTGTGTATAAAGTAGTCGTTGTGAAATTGTTAGATTACTTGTTAGATATTACTGCACTGTCAGAACTAGAAGCACAAGCATTTCGCTACACTCGTACAACCATGTGTATGTGACCAATACAATTTGATTTGATTTGATGAAATGAAAAACAACATGTTTTAAACCTGACCCTGACTGCATTACCTGGATTAACCCATAACCCTGACTGTTAATAGGCCATGTCCATACTAACTATGTAGAAGTTGGTAGATAGATGAGTGTTCTTGTATTGTATTACAGTACATCAATAAAGAACTCAGCCGCAGGCCTTTTCATTTTATCAGGATTTCTATTAGCTTTTGCAGAAGCAGTAACTAATCTTCCTGGGGTCCACAAAACACTGACACACTGATAGACAAAGGCAGTCACAGAAATTCAGAACACAACGGCATTCATACAATACCCCTAAAAAAATATGTTTGTGTTAGAGTGTGCGAGTGTGTTTGTATGCGTGTCCCCTCACAGTCCCCACCGTTCCATGAGATGTTGATTAATAGATTTTGTCAAGGTCATTTTGCTGTTTGCTTTTGGGTACAAACACAGGTTTCGCACACAGGCACACATACACTGTCAATAGTGGACCAGACTGTACAGGGAAAACACCACTTCTTTACGTTAAGTAGCATATAATATAATTAATTTGGTTCATTATTGATTGATTATACACTACCGTTCAAAAGTTTGGAGTCACTTAGAAATGTCCTTATTTTTTAAAGAAAAGCAAACATTTTGTCCATTAAAATAACATCAAATTCATCAGAAATACAGTGTAGACATTGTTAATGTTGTAAATTACTATTGTAGCTGGAAATGGCTGATTCTTTTGAAGAATATCTACATAGGCATAGAGGCCCATTATCAGCAACCATCACTCCTGTGTTCCAATGGCATGTTGTGTTAGCTAATCCAAGTTTATAATTTTAAAAGGCTAATTGATCATTAGAAAACCCTTTTGCAATTATGTTAGCACAGCTGAAAACTTTTGTTCTGATTAAAGAAACAATAAAACTGTCCTTCTTTAGACTAGTTGAGGATCTGGAGCATCAGAATTTGTGGGTTTGATTAAAGGCTCAAAATGGCCAAAATCGAAGCACTTTCTTCTGAAACTCATCAGTCTATTCTTGTGAGAAATGAAGGCTATTCCATGCGAGAAATTGCCAAGAAACTGAAGATCTCGTACAACGCTGTGTACTACTCCATTCACAGAACAGCGCAAATTGGCTCTAACCAGAATAGAAAGAGGAGTGGGAGGCCCCGGTGCACAACTGAGCAAGAGGACAAGTACATTAGAGTGTCTAGTTTGAGAAACAGACACCTCACAAGTCCTCAACTGGCAGCTTCATTAAATAGTACCCGCAAAACACCAGTCTTATTAACGTCAACAGTGAAGAGGCGACTCAGGGATGCTGGCCTTCTAGGCAGAGTTGAAAAGAAAAAAACATATCTCAGACTGGCCAATAAAAAGAAAAGATTAAGATGGGCAAAAGAACACAGACACTGGACAGAGGAACTCTGCCTAGAAGGCCAGCATCCCGGAGTCACCTCTTCACTGTTGACGTTGAGACTGCTATTTTTTGCGTACTATTTAATGAAGCTGCCAGTTGTCATTTACAACATTAACAATGTATACACTGTATCTGATCAACTTGATGTTATTTGAAGGACAAAAAAGTGCTTTTCTTTCAAAAACAAGGACATTTCTAAGTGACTTTTGAACGGTAGTGTATGTGCATCATTTGTAAAACACAGATTGGTCATTGAGAAACTTAACTTGAGTAATCCTCATTAAGCTACAAAAGTGTCTCTTCTCAATCTTAACATGTGTTGCCAATACAACAGAACAGGTGAACCGGAATTACGATCTAAAAGCCAAACCTATACTAAGCCACACCGCCGGTCTTCTGATCTGACCCGGTGGATCAGTAACCCAACTAAGGGGTGGCAGGTAGCTTAGTGGTTAGAGCGTTGGGCCAGTAACCGAAAGGTTGCTGGATTGAATCCCTGAGTTGACAAGGTAAAAATCTGTAATTCTGCCCCTGAACAAGGCAGCTGTTCCTTGGTACGCTGTCATTGTAAATAATCATTTGTTCTTAACTGATTAGCCTAGTTTAAAAAAGTTTAAAATAACCCAGTGTGTGTTCTGTCCACTATTTACCCAGCATTTTGTTGAGCGTATATTGGCCTATGGTGCGCTCGTGGATAATTCCTAGGCTCTGATTCCTGGCATCACTCTCTCTCTCTCTCTCTCTCTCTCTCTCTCTCTCTCTCTCTCTCTCTCTCTCTCTCTCTCTCTCTCCCTCTCTCTCCCTCTCTCTCCCTCTCTCTCCCTCTCTCTCCCTCTCTCTCTCTCTCTCTCTCTCTCTCTCTCTCTCTCTCTCTCTCTCTCTCTCTCTCTCTCTCTCTCTCTCTCTCTCTCTCTCTCTCTCTCTCTGGTGTTCATTCATTCAGGTGCGCAGCTGAATGAAGATTGCCAGATGTGGGTCAAGCTGGAGCCATTCACAAAACAAAACATAAGCTACTTGCATAAATGTCATGAATTGTCTGCATGTTATTTGGTAAGCCAATACATTTAACTTAAGTATTTATCTAGTTGATTGAATCACTTGAATGATTATGTTAAAAAACACGTGCTATTAATCTCAAAGGTTCTTTGTAGATCCTTTTGAGGAACAATACAGGTTTTTTGGGGGGGTATTCTGGTTAGCCATAATCTATTGTTAACTTCACTTAGGCGTTATTATTATGTTGTTCATTGGCACAAGGCTATACCTGAGGTATTTACAAGACACCACAACTGGCCATTGTCACATTTATCATGTAATGGCATAACACATCCGATTAGATAAACTGGAATAACACCCGAGCACCACCTCCCCCCTAAATATTCGACTGACCCACCCCGACCCAACATTTGAATTATCACTAAAATAGAAAATACATCCCTTTAAGAACTGCTAAGAACCATTGAATGGCTAAAATGATTATTTAAATCACGATAGTTTCAAATATAACCATCACCCGTGAAAAATAAACAAATAGAAGATGAACAAAAAAACGATAAATTAGCCAATCTCCAGAGCTGCCCAATGGGACACACTGTAACGCACCACATACAAGCGGGAAAGCGGTGCACGCAGAGAACGGGGCATCCCGCATCAACCCCTCTATTTTGGCTCCCGTGGATTTTATGTATGTGGGCTAGGCAAGTGACAGGTCTCCTAAAAGAGAATAACCAAAGAAACGATGAAGAACTTAGATGAAATAAATCACTGAACAGTCATCCAGCCAAAGTAGTGTCTGCCGTTAACTTACTGAGGTGGACGCGGGCGGAAGCTCCATCAGGCGATGCGCGCTTACAGAGCTGATGTTCCAAGGCGCGAGAGACGGGTCTTGCGTGGGGATGCTGTCCGCCTTGACTGGCGAGCGCGAGCTCATTCTTGCCAAGTGTGTCAGTCAAAATCTAGAGAGATAGAGACAGAAAGGGAGGAGGGAAACGCCGTTAGTAGTAGAGTGCTCTGCTTCAGTCCTCTAGCCACAGCATCACGACCCTGTCTCCCATACACACAGAACAGACTGAGACCAAGGAGTGAGAAAGCACTCACATTCACTCACTAACGCTCTCTCACTCTCTTTCACCCTCTCCCCCTCTCTGTTTACACGTTCACGTGCGCCTCCGCCATGTGAAGAAGTGTCCCAAAGCTGTGAAAATGTGAAAATGATGTAGGGAGTCAGGACTAGACCCTCCGATGGCCACTTCTATCCAGCCAACTGCGAAGTGGAATCCCATAAGGCAGGGATAATTAACTAGATTCAGCTGAGCGACGATTTTTTTTGTTGCGTGGATGGTGGGGGGCCGGATACAAAATTACAAATAATTTGTAGACTGCAAATTGACCGCTAGAAGCCCAAACATATAATATTTGACTAAAACATAATAATTTCAAACCTTGTTTCAAACCACGTGTCTCTCGATTACGTGTGGGAATACTTGGGAACATATTTATTAAATTAAAATCACTTGGAGCTGATTTCCTCGTGTTTTTACAGTCTTTTATGTTCAACAATAAAAAATACAAATAAATTGTATTAAACATTTTTGCTCAGAAAACTTGGGGCCAAATGAGACCACCTCTGGGCCCCGAGTTGGGTAACCCTGCCATAAGGCATTATGTTATTTTTGAGGTCATTTTTGAGTTAGCACAATTTAAGCATCCCTAATTATATGCCACATGTATTTGTTCATGTCAGATTTTGAGACTTGATTTATGTCAAATATGAAATACCTCCCAAATGAAATGTTAAACTGTTACTGAGGTGTATATATTGTAAAACGACAGGGGGGGATTTGTTCATTTGAATTTCATGACGTTTTATTCCTATTTAGAAGTGAAACTTGAATTACATCATTCAAACCACCAGTGTGTCCCGAATCGTTACTCTCTGACTCTGATTTTAGTCAGCAACAGGTGACAACAGAGGGGCCCCTGAGCGAGTTGGTATGGGCTAGGAGGTGTTTTGTGATTCACTGATACAGAATGTGGTGATTAATTTAATCCCCCTCCCCCCCCGCTGTCTCTGTCAGTTAAATTAAACTAGAGTAATTGTGAGGGAAAGGAATAGTAATCACAATTATAAATAATACTAGTCTCCCTCCTCCACCCCTCTCCTCCCTCCCTCTGTCTCTGTAGGGAGTCTGTAGAAAACACAAGCAAACCACAGACCCTACACTCTAAAAAATGATGGGCTAAAAACAACCCAATTTGGATTAATTGGTAACCCAGTGCTGGCTAAACAGTGGACAGAACACACGCCAGGTTATTTTGACCGAGCCAGGCTTTTTGGATGAGCCAAACATAGGTTAATTTCACTATCAGTTGTTGTTAATTTAACAATCAGTAGTTTTTTTAACCATCAAGTTGGGTTGACCCAGCAACTGCGTTTTTTATTATTTAATCCATATGTTATATTCAGGAAGCGTGACCTATTAGGGGCGTAGCTATCAGTTATTATTGGCCACCCGTGAGAGGAAACATAATTCCTGTTCATCATATTAAATTTGCACACTGCAAATTATAATTTCCCTTGTATATTTCTACACATTACATATTCTAATCTAAATTTCACATAATTATTAACATATGCCGACATTGAGATACAATGTTAGGATGTGTATTATTTACAAACCCAGACATTAGCATATGGAACTCAAACGCTTGTGTAAACCTCATTAAAGAGATACTTCAGGATTTTGCCAATGAAGCCCTTCATCTACTTCCCCGGAGACAGATGAACGTTTTGATACCATGTTTATGTCTCTGTGTTCAGTATGAAGAAAGTTGGAGTTAGTTTCGTGAGCGCTAACTAGCTTTAACACAATAACTGGAAGTCTGTGGGTATCTACCAGCACACTTTTATATGTGTGTGTGTGTGCTCTGTGTGTGAGTGAGCGAGTGTACGGTATGTATAACAGAGACTACAGCAATCGGTAACGCAGGCGTGTGTTGTAGTTGGTAGATAGATTAGTGTTGTTGTTAATGGCTCTGTTGTTTTGTCAGACCCCCGGACTCAGACCTGATCCTCTTACAGTATACAGCACATTTCACACACACACACACTCACACAGACACTCACACACACGCACGCACACACGCACGCACGCACACACACACACACACACACACACACACACACACACACACACACACACACACACACACACACACACACACACACACACACACACACACACACACACACACACACACACGCACACACATACACAATGGACTGCGGTCAGCGCTAAGCAGCTGATAAACATTACCCTGAACCCTCTGTCATGAGACTGATTGACCTACAGAACTTCCTTGAAGTTGAAAACAACTGAGACTGATATATAGGCATATTTACTCAGAAGACTAGTCACATCTCAGACATTCACAGATGAATGAACACACACACTGAGATGCATCACCTGGAGTTGACAATTAGCATTTTAGCTAACCCTTCCCCAAACCCTAATTCTAACCGTAACCCAATTTGCATAACCTGCTACGGACAGTTTTCTAACCTTTGTCATTATTTCTCCTGACCACCAATGTTCTCTCCAAATTCTCCTTTGTTGTTGCTACGCAACAAGCTACCTGGTCTCAGAGAAAGATGTATAACGTACAATACTATACATCCTCCAAGGTGTATGATACACTTTCTTCAGGCTAGGGTCTATTTTTCTCCACTTCCTATCTGACTGACGTGCCCAAAGTAAACTGCCTGTTACTCAGGCCCAGAAGCCAGGATATGCATATAATCAATACCATTGGATAGAAAACACTTTGAAGTTTGTAGAAATGTAAGAATATTATATGAGACTATAACACAATTGATATGGTAGGAGAAAATCCAAAGAAAAACCAACCAGAATTTTTTTTTGAGAGCCCATGCTCTTTCAATGGAAATCTATGGGTCCTATGCATGTCCAGCTCCCAGATTGCAATTCATATGGCTTCCACTAGATGTCAACAGTCTTTGTTCAAGATTTCAGGCTTGTTTCTTCCCAAACGAGGAATAATTTTTAGTTTTGGTACAGGGAGTCAGAGTTGGAAATCAGTCTGTGCACGAGCGACGAAGAGGACGCGTAATTGCTAATTTAGCTTTTCTATTGAACATACTTCTTTCCGTATGAAATATTGTAGTTTAATTACATTTTAGAGTATCTGAGGATTACATAGAAATATATTTTGACTTGTTTTAATGAAGTTTAGCGGTAGCTTTTTGGAATCCTTTCTCTGCATGTTGAACGAGTGGATTACTCAAATCGATGGCGCCAACTAAACTGACTTTTTGGGATATAAATACGGATGCATGTTGTAGCTGTGACCCTTGGGATTACAAATCAGAGGAAGATTTGCAAAAAGTAAGTGAATATTTAATCGCTATTTGTGATTTTACAAAGCCTATGCTGGTTGAAAAATATTTTGATGTGGGGCGCCGTCCTCAAAACAGTCGCATGGCAAGCTTTCACTGTAAATCCTATTGTAAATCAGACAATGCAGTTAGATTAACAAGAATTTAAGCTTTTAACCGATATAAGACACTTGTATGTACCTAGATGTTTAAAAAATCATAATCTTTATGATTATTTATTTGAATTGCTCGCCCTCCAATTACACCGGAAGTTGTCAACAGGTATCCTGCTGACGGGACGCCTTGCCCTTATCATATTCAATTTGTATTCTATTATACGACCAGGTAAGACATATAATACTACACATCCTATAATTCAGATGATATTGTGCGACCACTATTCCATTCATAATGTAACCTAATGTAAAGTGATTTATCATACTAAATAGAGGGTCATATTTATATACCAAATCCTATGAAATGCTCTCCGAGCAGGTTACAGACATAGGCAGGAGGCAGACAGTCAGAATGAATGGTTCTTTAATGATATTATCTCGTTTAAAGGGGGTTACAGTATACTATACTGAACAAAAATATAAACGCAACATGTAAACTGTTAGTCCCATGTTTCATGAGCTGAAATATAATATCCCAGAAATGTTCCATATGCACAAAAAGCTTTTTTCCCTCATATTGTTTTGCACAAATTTGTTTATATCCCTGTTAGTGAGCATTTCTCCTTTGCCAAGATAATCTATCCACCTGACAGGTGTGGCATATCAAGAAGCTGATTAAACAGCATGATCATTCCACAGGTGCACCTTGTGCTGGGGACAATAAAAGGCCACACTAAATTGTGCAGTTTTGTCACACAACACAATGCCACAATTGGTGAATGAATATGTAAACCAAAACATACATGAGGAATAAATATGACAATTCTAAATATGTAAATACAAATAAAGCAGACGAGGGAAATAAAACAATTACCAACCAAAGCAATGGCCCCTCTGATCTCTGACGGCCATGGGGAACCCACTCTGGGAGTTGGGCTACCATAGAAACAGAACCCATAGAAAACATATTACAGTGACTAGGTCATAATGTAGGTCTCCAACTCTGACTGTGCAGGTTTTAGTTCCAACACCCGATTCAGGTAATCAAGGCCCAGAACAAGGATCATGATAGATTGTGATTGATTATATCTGAATCAGCTGTGTTAGCGCTTATGTGTTAAAGGTCAACTGCCCATTAGAACCAACTTCTCTGGTTTCAAACAGCCTATGTGGCACCGATACGAGTCACAACATTCATTCTAGTGTTAAAATTGTCTAAAGTGTAAATAGTTTCATTTTGATCATAAAGTCAGTCTTGTCCAAAACCAGATTTTTGTAAGTGAGTTCGTCACAGCTTTACTGGAGAGTTGGGTATGAATTACTTCCATTTCCACTTTTGCCAATGATGCTCAATTGCACAGAGACAACATCTGACAACACATAGCCCAACTCCCTGTGATTTGGACTATCATAGAAACAAAACCCACCGCCAGCTGCCATGTGGACCTTTGTTGTCAAGTCTGCATAAGGGTGCAACGCATGTACATTTAACTCGGTAAATAGGACAATATTGCCAGATGGCCAGGAATGGATTACATCCGACTAGCTTCTACTTGGTCTGTCAACCATCAAACCTGAGACTGCTGTGTTGTTGGTAAGTCGATACATTTTGTTTATAGATAGCTAGGTCAGCTGGCTAGTTACACGGCGTTATTTTATAGGGTATGCCACTATGATACTAGGCTATGATACTGTGATGTAACTAGCTAAACTAGCCTCTCCTTAATGTGTAATGTGAGAGGAAGATTTGCATAGCTAACGTTGCACCTGAAGACATGTTTGATCCCTGCTAGCTAACGTTAGCTAGCTAACTAGCTCATAATCAAACAGCAAACCTGATGACGTTTGATGCATGTTGCCAGCTTGTGTTACAGGCCTCAGGCATAAGACCAAGAAAACAGATAGTGTTCCTGTAAAACAGGAAAAATAATGCGACAGAGAAATTGGTTTTGGTCTTTTTCTCTCAGTTGAATTTAATAAAACACATTTAAAAGTTGCAACAGGGTCAACTATCAAGGTCAACAGTACCATTCATTCTCAATATCCATACAAAAATAAATAGTCCCCCCCCCCCATTCCATATTCATTCCATTAAACCAATACATAACTACAGCTATTCAAAAAGAATAGTACAATTGACATACCTGGTCAGTAAAAATCACCAAATTGCTAATTTGTCCAACACATCCCAGAATACCCACTATAGTAGTGTAATTACATATGCTACTCAAAGCTATATATTACAATTTACAATGAATGACCTCAGCTATCAGTGCAAAGTTAACAATAAAATGCATGAACAGCTAAAACCAGGCTAAACATAGCAGGGCTAACTAGCGTTAGCGAAAGCATAGGCTAGCTAGCGCTTAGCATTATTAACCTACCAGGGTGTTTAGAAACACTACGGAAACAAGATCATGCACATGTATTGATCACATTTTTACTAATACTTTTTATTCTAAAACCGGTGTGGCCGTATCTTTTGGATGCAGTAATCACAATATAGTGGCTATATCCAGGAAAGCAAAAGTTCCTAAAGCCAGTCCTAAAATAATGTAGAAGAGATTATAAAAAATTATGTGGATGATAATAACAATATTTGTTGGTCTGATTAATAACGAGTATCCAGACGCTGCACTTGATGCATTTGTGAAATTGCTTCTTCCAATTATTGATAAACATGCACCTGTTAAGTAACGGACTGGTAAAACAGTTAAGGCTCCATGGATTGATGAGGAATTAAAAAACTGTATGGTTGAAAGAGATGGGGGAAAAGGAGTGTCTAATAAGTCTGGCAGCACATCTGACTGGCTGACTTACTGCAAATTGAGAAATTATGTGACCAAACTCAACAAAAAGAAGAAAATGTCTTATGAGGCCAAGATCAATCGGTGCAGCCAGCTGGTTTCTTCACGCATCGCGCCGACAGAAACAAACATCTTTCTGGTAAGAAGAGGGGCAGGGGGGTATGCCTTATGATTAACAAGATGTGGTGTGACCACAACAACATACAGGGACTCAAGTCCTTCTGTTCACCTGACTTAGAATTCCTCACAATCAAATGTCGTCCGCATTATCTACCAAGGGAATTCTCTTCGATTATAATCACAGCCGTATATATTCCCCCTCAAGCAGACACATCGATGGCCCTGAACAAACTTTATTTGACTCTTTGCAAACTGGAAACCACATATCCTGAGGCTGCATTCATTGTAGCTGGGGATTTTAACAAGGCTAATCTGAAAACAATACTCCCTAAATTGAATCAGCATATCGATTGCGCAACCAGGGCTGGTAAAAGCTTGGATCATTCCTATTCTAACTTCCGAGACGCATATAAGGCCCTCCCCCGCCCTCCTTTCGGAAAAGCTGACCACGACTCCATTTTGTTGCTTCCTGCCTACAGACAGAAACTAAAACAAGAAGCTCCCGCTCCCAGGTCTGTTCAACGCTGGTCCGACCAATCTGATTCCACACTTCAAGACTGCTTTGATCACGTGGATATGTTCCGCATTGCGTCCAACAACAACATTGACGAATATGCTGATTCGGTGAGCGAGTTCATTAGAAAGTGCATTGATGATGTTGATTCCATAGCAACGATTAAAACATTCCCAAACCAGAAACCGTGGATTGATGGCAGCATTCGCGTGAAACTGAAAGCGTGAACCACTGCTTTTAACCAGGGAAAGGTGATCGGAAACATGACCGAATACAAACAGTGTAGCTATTCCCTCCGCAAGGCAATCAAACAAGCTAAGCGTCAGTATAGAGACAAAGTAGAGTCACAATTCAACGTGCGGACTCTGCTTCACTGCAGCCGATGTGAGGAAAACATTTAAACGTGTTAACCCTCGCAAGGCTGCAGGCCCAGACGGCATCCCCAGCCGCGTCCTCAGAGCATGCGCAGACCAGCTGGCTGGTGTGTTTATGGACATATTCAATCAATCCTTATACCAATCCGCTGTTCCCACATGCTTCAAGAGGGCCACCATTGTCCCTGTTCCCAAGAAAGCTAATTACCAACAACGACGAGACGGCCTACAGGGAGGAGGTGAGGGCCCTCGGAGTGTGGTGTCAGGAAAATAACCTCACACTCAACATCAACAAAACAAAGGAGATGATTGTGGACTTCAGGAAACAACAGAGGGAGCACCCCCCTATCCACATTGATGGACAGTAGTGGAGAGGGTAGTAAGTTTTAAGTTCCTCGGCGTACACATCACGGACAAACTGAATTGGTCCACCCACACAGACAGCGTCATGAAGAAGGCGCAGCAGTGCCTCTTCAACCTCAGGAGGCTGAAGAGATTCGGCTTGTCACCAAAAGCACTCACAAACTTCTACAGATGCATAATCGAGAGCCTCCTGTCGGGCTGTATCACCGCCTGGTACGGCAACTGCTCCGCCCACAACCGTAAGGCTCTCCAGAGGGTAGTGAGGTCTGCACAACGCATCACCGGGGGCAAACTACCTGCCCTCCAGGACACCTACACCACCCGATGTCACAGGAAGGCCATAAAGATCATCAAGGACAACAACCACCTGAGCCACTGCCTGTTCACCCCGCTATCATCCAGAAGGCGAGGTCAGTACAGGTGCATCAAAGCTGGGACCGAGAGACTGAAAAACAGCTTCTATCTCAACGCCATCAGACTGTTAAACAGCCACCACTAATGTTGAGTGGCTGCTGCCAACACACTGACTCAACTCCAGCCACTTTATAGTGAGAATTTATGTAATACATGTATCACTAGCCACTTTAAACTATGCCACTTTGTTTACATAGCCTACATTACCTATCTCATATGTATATACTGTACTCGATACCATCTACTGCATCTTGCCTATGCCGTTCTGTACCATCACTCATTCATATATCTTTATGTACATATTCCTTATCCCTTTACACTTGCGTGTATAAGGTAGTCGTTTTGGAATTGTTAGGTTAGATTACTCGTTGGTTATTACTGCATTGTCGGAACTAGCAGCACAAGCATTTCGCTACACTCGCATTAACATCTGCTAACCATGTTTATGTGACAAATAAATTTGATTTGATTTGGATTTGATTTGATAGAAAGAATGATGGAGAAAAACATTGGAGTATTTAAATTAAGTTATGGGCAGAGACAAATCCAACTCCATCTTTCATTGAAACAGATGGCTTATTTATCACAAAACAATTTGATGGTGCAAATTATCTTAATGATTACATCATTGGCAAAGTGGCCAAACAAATGCAGGAAATACCAACAACGAATAGTGAGCCATCGTATTCATGCATAAAAAAAACAGATAATGAAAGAAAAAACTGAATTTTGTAAAAAAGTCTGAATTTTGTAAAGATAGTGTGGGAGAGGTGGAAAAATGATTGCTTTCAAATCATAATGACAAACCTCCTGCCATTGACAACTTAGATGGAAAGCTACTAAGGATGGTAGCTGACTATAGCCACACCTATCTGGAGGAAAGTCTTTATCCTCAAGCCTGGAGGGAATCCAAAGTCATTCCGCTACCCAAGAGTGGTAAAGTGGCCTTTACTGGTTTTAAAAGCAGACCTATCAGCTGCTACCAGCTCTTGGAAAACAGTTGGAAAAAATGTTGACCAAATACAATGCTCTTTCTCTGTAAAAGAAATGATCAACATACTCTCAGTATGCTTATAAAGAAAGGAACTCAACATGTAATGCACTGACACAAAATGACTGATGATACGTTGAAATAAATAAAATGGTTGATAACTTATCTGTTATGGCTTTTCAACCTCTGCCATATCATGGATTCAGAGCTATCTATATAATAGAACTGAGGCTTTTTTTTAATGGAAGCTTCTCTATTGTCAAACATGTAAAGTGTGGTGTAACGCAGGGCAGCTCTCTAGGCCCTCTCCTCTTTCCAATTTTTTTTTTTTACCAATGACCTGCCACTAGCATTAAACAAGGCATGTGTGTCCATGTATGCAGATGATTCAATCATGTATGCATCAGCAACCACAGCTAATGAAGTCACTGAAACCCTTAAGAAAGAGTTGCAGTCTGTTTTAGAATGGGTGGCCAGTAATAAACTGGTCCTGAACATCTCTAAAACTAAGGTTATTCTATATTATTTAAGTTCTACACCTAAGTCCTACACACCTATGGTGTGGCTGTTGAATAAGTTGAAGAGACTACCTTAGATTGTAAACTGCCATGGTCAATGGTTGTAAAGATGGGGAGAGATCTGTCTGCAATAAAGAGATGCTATGCTTTTTTGACATCACACTCCACAAAGCAAGTCCGCCAGGCTGTAGTTTTATCTTATCTTGATTACTGTCTGGTAATATGGTCAAGTGCTTAACATTGCTAAGCTGCAGCTGGAGAAGAACAGAGTGGCAGCTCTTGCTCTTAGTTGTAATCTGAGGGCTAATATTAATACTATGCATGCCAGTCTCTCTTGGCTAAGAGTTGAGGGAAGACTGACTGCATCACTTCTTGTTTTTATAAGAAACACGAATGTGATGGAAATTCCAAATAGTTTGCTTAGTCAACTTACACAAATAACTGACACACACACTTACCCCACCAGATATGCCACCATTGGTCTATTCACAGTCCCCAGGTCCGTGACACACAGAGTTACAACATGGTATATCATACACTGCATTTGAGGAACAATGGGAAAGTAATTCTGCTTTGAAAGTTGATAAACTTGTAAGCTCAGTTTTAAGAAAATAGCCTTTGAATATTTTGGTACCTACTGGATAGCTCTCCTTTGTCTACACTCATTCAGTATTGTTCACACCCCCTTAAACCAGCCCCACCCATCTATTTAAGGGTTCACATGTGAGGTCATGTGCTAAGCTGTGAGTAGTGTAGTAAAGATTAAGACTAAAAATGGAAGTAGCCTACAAAAAGGAAAAATTCCAGGTAAACAGAAAGTGTCCAGATCAAAATATTTTATGAATATTAGATGACGCTTTCCCAGACACACTTGATGGGTCATGTGAAAGAAATGCTATAACCCCCAGCCACATCTTGCTAAGTGGATGGGTCTCTACAGAAAGTATAAACGGTACCGCGGAATGGTTACCCTCATAGTAGCAATATCAGAAACAGTGTCAATCTAAAAAAATATATATATACAGTATGTACAAGAACAATAACGATATCAGTGATTGATGAGGTAGTTACAGTATGTGCATACAATCAGGGGTAAAGTGGCTCAGCAGCAGGATAAAAATGCATATTAGCAGCAACGTGTGTGTTAGGAGACAGTCATTTGAATAGAGTCACTCGCCCAGAGTGATGAACTGGTCCATCCTAATCACGCATGAAAAAGATCATCTATATTCAAATCAAATATAATTTTATTTGTCACATGCGCCGAATACAACAGGTGTAGGTAGACCTTACAGGGAAATGCTTACTTACAAGCCCTTAACCAACAATGCTTTAAGAAGTTTTAAGAAAAATAAGTGTTATTAAGTAAAAAATAGATCAGTAAAATGTTTAAATAAAAGTAACAAATAACGGCAACAGTAAAATAACAACAGAGAGGCTACATACAGGGGGTACTGGTATAGAGTCATTGTGGAGGCTACATACAGGGGGTACTGGTATAGAGTCAATGTGCGGAGTCACCGGTTAGTCAAGGTAATTCGGGTAATATGTACATGTAGGTAGAGTTAAAGTGACTATGCATAGATAATGAACAGAGAGTAGCAGCAGCATAAAAGAGGGGTCTGGTTAGCCCTTTGATTAGCTATTCAGGAGTCTTATGGCTTAGGGGTAGAAGCTGTTAAGAAGCCTTCTGGACCTAGACTTGGCAATCCGGTACCGCTTGCTGTGCGGTAGCAGAGAGAACAGTCCATGACTAGGGTGGCTGGAGCCTTCGACACCACCTGGTATAGAGGTCCTGGATGGCAGGACGCTTGGCCCCAGTGATGTATTGGGCCATACGCATTACCCCCTGTAGTGCCTTGCGGTCGGGGGCCGAGCAGTTGCCATACCAGGCAGTGATGCAACCAGTCAGGTGCTGCTCTCGATGGTGCAGCTGTAGAACTTTTTGAGGATCTGAGGACCCATGCCAAATCTTTTCAGTCTCCCGAGGGGAAATAGGTTTTGTCATGCCCTCTTCATGACTGTCTTTGTGTGTTTAGACCATGGTAGTTTGTTGGTGATGTGGACACAAGGAACTTGAAGCTCTTGACCTGCTCCACTACAGCCCCGTCGATGAGAATGGGGGAAATCATCTCCTTTGTCTTGATCACGTTGAGGGAGATGTTGTGGTCCTGGCACCACACGGCCAGGTCTCTGATCTCCCTATAGGCTGTCTCATCGTTGTCGGTGATCAGGCCTACCACTGTTGTGTCATCGGCAAACTTAATGATGGTGTAGGAGTCAAGCCTGGCCGTGCAATCATGAGTGAACAGGGAATACAGGACGGGAGTGAGCACGCAACCCTGAGGGGCCCCTGTGTTGAGGATCAGCGTGGCAGATGTGTTGCTACCTACCCTTACCACCTGGGGGCGGCCCGTCAGGATGTCCAGGATCCAGTTGCAGATGGAAGTGTTAAGTCCCAGGGTCCTTAGCTTAGTGATGAGCTTTGAGCGCACAATGGTGTTGAAATCCGAGCTGTGGTCAATGAATAGCATTCTCACATTGGTGTTCCTTTTGTCCAGGTGGGTAAGGGCAGTGCATTAGAGATTGCATCATCTGTGGATCTGTTAAAGTGGAGTGGGTCTAGGGTTTCTGGGATAATGGTGTTGATGTGAGCCATTACCAACCTTTCAAAGCACTTCATGGCTACAGACGTGAGTGCTACTAGTCGGTAGTTATTTAGGCAGGTTACCTTAGTGTTCTTGAGCACAGGGACTATGGTGGTCTGCTTGAAACATGTTGGTATTACAGACTCAGACAGGAAGAGGTTGAAAAGGTCAGTGAAGACACTTGCCAGTTGGTCAGCGCATGCTCGGAGTGCACGTCCTGGTAATCCGTCTGGCTCTGCGTCCTTTTGAATGTTGACTTGTTTAAAGGTCTTACCCACAACGGCTGTGGAGACCGTGATCACACAGTCATCTGGAACAGCTGATGCTCTCATGCGTGTTTCAGTGTTACTTGCTTCAAAGCGAGCATAGAAATAATTTTGCTCGTCTGGTAGGCTTGTGTCACTGGGCAGCTCTCGGCTGTGCTTCCCTTTGTAGTCTGTAATACTTTGCAAGCCCTGCCACATTCCACGAGCGTCTGAGCCAGTGTAGTAGGATTATATCTTAGTCCTGTATTGATGCTTTGCCTGGTTGATGGTTCTTCGGAGGGCATAGCGGGATTTCTTATAAGCTTCTGGGTTAGAGTTCCGCTCCTTGAAAGCGGAATCTCTGCCCTTTAGCTCAGTGAGGATTTTGCCTGTAATCCATGGCTTCTGGTTGGTGTATGTACATACAGTCCCTGTGGGGACGACGCCATCAATGCACTTATTGATGAAGTCAGTGACTGATGTGGTGTACTCCTCAATGCCATCGGAAGAATCCCGGAATACATTCCAGTCTGTCCTGGCAAAACAGTCCTGTAGCTTAGCAACTGCTTCATCTGACCACTTTTGTATTGACCAAGTCACTGGTGCTTCCTGCTTTTAATTTTAGCTTGTAAGCAGGAACCGGGAGGATAGAATTATGGTCAGATTTTCCAAATGGATGGCGAGGGAGAGCTCTGTACGCGTTTCTGTGTGTGGAGTAAAGGTGGTCTAGAGTTTTTTTCCTCTGGTTGCACATCTAACATTGTCGTGAAGTTGTTTCAATTAATGTGACGACTATTGCTCATTGGATGATTAAAGGTTTCTAATTGCGTGATTGACTGAATCAAGCAATTATTAACCCTGGGGCACCATGGAAGAATTCATTTTATGGAGTTTCTATTTCTCAAATTAACTAAAAGAATATCAGAATATCGATTTGACAACAGCCGCTAATTAATCAGTTTCCTATACAGTCTCATTCTGAACGTCGCATAATCCGGGAATCTGCACGACCCGGTTCTCACCAATGAGTTTGTACCACACCAATCTTAGTTGAGTATTTATTTACTAGAAAGCAAAAATTATGATAAAAGATGCACATATACAAAAACACAGTCTAGGCTGTTGATTAGAACTTAGTATAACGGGCCAACACACTATGGCGCGTGTTACCCAAAATGGGCATTTAAAAGATAGAGAAAAAGAGAAAGTACACGAGATAAATATACATTTGGGTGAATTTGTTTGTCAGCTATGCTTATTCTAACCCGAGCCTGGCCCCAAACTGTCGCTCTTAGGAAAAAAACAGTGTAGATACCACGATTCGATGGGTAGTAGAGGCTAGGCGGTTCGATTTGAATTAACCCGCAGAGACACAGCTACTCATCCGTAGCTTGGGTAGAAAAATATCTTCAAAGTCTTCAAACTTGTGTTGCGTTTTGGGTTCGTTGACTTTTTAGACCTCAGCTGCAGCTTGGGTCACTTAGTCTGATCAGTTAATTCTTCACTCACAGGTTGTATACCCGCGGGTCAGAAGTGGGCGTAACCGCTTTTAGAGCAATTCTCTGGGCGTACCAAGTTAAGGTCTAGATTTTACTCAAATCCAATTTTAGACAACTAACTTCACATTTCATCTTTACCAAAACATTATCTTTGATTTGGACATTTTCCACACAACGTACAATGTATAAACATCAAACATATACTAGGAAAACTCTTCACGTTACAATGTTTTCGTAATAACGTCATCTATTAACCTTTAATAACAAAACAAAAATGACATACATTTTCATATTCCATCTATCGTCATGACCACTATTGTGGCTGAGGGAAACCATTGTTCCAAAGTCCCTTTATTTCATGTTTAATGTTCTGAGGCTGGTTCTCCATATTGAGGGGACACAGGAATGTTGTGTGACCTAAGATTTACCAGCGGCGTGAGGGGTCATAAAACCCCCACATCTTCAGACACCTAGATCTCTCCTCCTCTGTTGGGGTTGAGAGATAATCTGTAGGGTTGTGGTCTCCTGTAACCTGACCTGATCAGGACAGTCATGACAACATGCTGGTAGAGATTTGGTCAAATGGATTTAAGTTTCCCTGCATTAAAGTCCCCGGCCACTAGGAGCGCTGCCTCTGGATGAGCATTTTCCTGTTTGCTTATAGAGCTCATTGAGTGCGGTCTTAGTGCCAGCATCGGTCTGTGGTGGTATGTAGACAGCAAAAAAAATGTCTAGGTAGATAGTGTGGTCTACAGCTTATCATGAGATACTCTACCTCAGGCGAGCAAAACCTAGAGACTTCCTTAGATATTGTGCACCTGTTGTTGTTTACAAATATACATGGACACCCCACCCCTTGTCTTACCAGAGGCTGCTGTTCTGCCTGCCAATAAAGTGTAGAACCTGCTAGCTGTATGTTCTTCATGTCGTCGTTCAGTCACGACTCGGTGAAACATAAGATATTACAGTTTTGTCATCTGTCCTGTGGGTAGTTTAATCTTGCTCCTAAGTCATCGATTTTATTGCCCAATGATTGCACGTTGGCCAATAGGACGGATGGCAGTGGGGTTTTCTTGCTTGTCTACGAATTCTCAGAAGGCAGCCCAACCTCCACCCTCTTTTTCTCTGTCTTCTCTTCACGCAAATGACGGGGATTTGGGCCTGTTCCCGGGAAAGCAATATATCCTTCACGTTGGACTTGTTAAAGGGAAAAGCTTTTCCAGCTCGTGGTGAGTAATCGCTGTTCTGTTGCTTACTGTTCCAGAAGTTATTTTTGGTAGCAGCAACATTATGTACAAAATAAGTTTTTTTTAAAAGTTACAAACAATGCAAAAAAAGAACAAAATAACACAGTTAGTTAGGAGCACGTAAAACGTCAGCCATCCTCTCCGGCGCCATTCTACTACTTAGTGGAGCCTGTCTCTGTACTGCCCTTGACTTTGGTGCAGGGCATGTGATGTCCATAGCATCTTCGTCGCAAAAATTCCTGATCTAAGTTTGTCTAGCTCTGTCCAGTCCATGTGGTGCTTGTACAGGCAGACCAACTACGGGAGGAAAGATGTTAGCGTTGCACAGCAGTTGAAACCTTGTCCTGACTGAGTCCAAACGCCCCTTGGCGACAACAACACCAGGCTCCAGAGCATCGAAGCTGTAAAACAGGATATAACAAAATAAACGATGCCAGATCAATAAAAGTAGTGCCAATCATGTTGGAGGTAAATGAAATAATCAAAAGTGTTGTTTATGCTTTAGATACCAATTGTTGTCATCGATTCCTTGTAGAGACGCCACAACGCTGCTTTTGTCATATGGGATAGCAGCAGCTTTCCACCAAATTGTGTGTGTCATGAGTGGCATCCTGGTAATAATATTGCATTATCCTCTTTGTTGTTGATGAAGTTCGCCACTCCTCATGCTTCAGGTGTAACCTGTGCTTGCTTGGACCAGCTCTCTTTCTGATGGGAGACATTAGACCATTCTCCTTGTATGACTGGTGGAGGAGAGACAGGTGTGTTCTACTGATGCTGAAAGACAAATTCCAGATACAAATATTTTGGCGTTATTATACAAAAGATTTTAAAAAATAATAAAAAAATGTTTATTTAACCATGTAGGCCTGGATAGCCGTAATTACCGTCAGACACACTTGGCTAACTTGATGGGTCAGGTAATTATCTGGCGAAGTGGAGTCTTCTGTTTAGACATGCTAGCTAAACAATTAACCATAATCCTAATCCATAGAGAACTGGCAACACAAACCAATTGTTATAGCTAGCTAAAGTTAGCTATTAACCAAATAGATTCAATGTTAGCCAGTTAGCTAGCTAACATTAGGCTATAACTAGCAATGCAAATGACATTCTGAGATAACATTATTACACAGATCATACACATAATGTTAGCTAGCAAGCCAGCCATCTAACATCAGCTAGCTAGCTAACAGTAAGCTTAAATTTGGGGTATTTTGTTTAGACATGTAGCTAGCTAGCTAAACAATGAACCATAATCCCAATCCATAGAGTACTAGCAATACAAACCGATTGTCATAGCTAGCGAAAGTTAACCAAATAGGTTCAATGTTAGCTAGTTAGCTAACTAACATTAGGCTATAACTAGCAATGCGAAATGACATTCTGAGACAACATTAATACTCACAGATCATAAACGTAATGTTAGCTAGTGAGCCAGCCATCTAACGTCAGCTAGCTGACAGTAAGCTTTATCTTGCAATGAAAACAACTTTCTGACAAAATTTGAAACGTATAATGTCTGAAACTGTAGCTAGACTCTTATCCATATACATGGATGAACGCTTTACGACAGACTGCAACCCCTTTCATTAAATAAGACGTCCTGTGTCGTTTCTGTTTTGTTTGTACAGCTTGCTTGGCCCATTGTGTCAAGTCATTAGGCAATAGGCTGAGAGAGGCTGGACTCAGGGCTTGTAGGCCTGTTGTAAGGCAGGTCCTCACCAGACATCACCGGCAACAATGTCACCTATGGGCACAAACCCAACATCGCTGGACCAGACAGGACTGGCAAAAAGTGCTCTTCACTGATGAGTCACGGTTTTGTCTCACCAGGGGTGATAGTCGGATTCGTGTTTATCGTCGAAGGAATGAGCATTACACCGAGGCCTGTACTCTGTAGTGGGATCAATTTGGAGATGGAGGGTCCGTCATGGTCTGGGGCGGTGTGTCACAGCATCATCGGACTGAGCTTGTTGTCATTGCAGGCAATCTCAATGCTGTGCGTTACAGGGAAGACATCCTCCTACCTCATGTGGTACTCTTCCTGCAGGCTCATCTGGACATGACCCTCCAGCATGACAATGCCACAAGCCATACTGCTCGTCCTGTTCGTGATTTCCTGCAAGACAGGAATGTCAGTGTTCTGCCATGGCCAGCGAAGAGCCCGGATCTCAATCTCATTGAGCACGTCTGGGACCTGTTGGATCGGAGGGTGAGGACTAGGGCCATTCACCCCAGAAATGTCTGGGAACTTGCAGGTGTCTTGGTGGAAGAGTGGGGTAACATCTCACAGCAAGAACTGGAAAATCTGGTGCAGTCCATGAGGAGGAGATGCAGTACCTAATGCAGCTGGTGGCCAGACCAGATACTGACTGTTACTTTTGATTTTGAACACCCCTTTGTTCAGGGACACATGATTCCATTTCTGTTAGTCACATGTCTGTGGAACTTGTTCAGTTTATGTCTTAGTTGTTGAATATTGTTATGTTCATACAAATATTTACACATGTTAAGTTTGCTGAAAATAAACGCAGTGAGAGGACGTTTCTTTTTTTTGTTGAGTTTATAACTGCCTTAATGTTGTTGGATTCCAGGAAGAGTAGCTGCTGCCATGGCCGGATCCGGTGTCTGTGCGGGGGCTACGACCCGCACCGGAGCCGCCACCGACACTAGTCACCCCCCCTACCCTTCAGGTTTTCCGGCCGGAGTCCGCACCTTTGGGGGAGGTACTGTCACGCCCTGACCATAGAGAGCCCTTGGTTCTCTATGGTGTTGTAGGTCAGGGAGTGACTAGGGGGTGTTCTAGTCAATTTATTTCTATGTTTGGGATTGAGTATGGTTCCCAATTAGAGGCTGCTGATTATCGCTGTCTCTAATTGGGGATCCTTGTTCCCACCTGCATTTGTGGGATATTGTTTGTAAGTCACGTTTTGTTGCTTGTGTATTGTTTTGTTGAGAAGTTTCACTTAATAAAAGGATGTGGATCTCAAATCACGCTGCGCCTTGGTCCATCTATTCTAACAACCGTGACATCATCTTTCCCACGGTAAAGTTTATAAAATGCTGTGCTATTATGCAGATGTTAAATTGTACAGCCTTTTAACTTGCAGAGATGTGCGCTCTCGAATCTCTTAATTATAGGTTACACCGACTTTCTCTGTTTCCTATTTCTCTCATGTCAAATATTAGCCACTATCCACCGTCAGTAGGCCTAATAACAATGGCCAATTGACTAATTCCCTTCAGTTGGTATAGCCTACTTATCATTCCATTTAATTACACTGTTTCATTTCCCTTCATTTGTTTCCTCTGTCAAGCTGTCACGGTCATGTGGTTGTTGATGAGGATCATTAGTAACAGTTGATAATATATGTATTTTTAAAAGAGGCTAATTAAATCATTATGGAGCTGAGCACAGACCAAGCCATAACAGGTTGAACCCAACTCATGTCACAATAGTTGGCTGTCATCACACAGTTCCTTGGTTAGTGCAGGCAATAGACAATAGTATAGCCTTCTATTGTACACTAATCTCCATATTAAAATTATATGTACACTAATCTTCCTACATAACTAATAAATCAAACCACCCCTTTCTTTTGTACGTAAAGGCTCTCCAAACCAGTTTTTTTAATGATTCATAAATACTTTGCTATCTCTAAATAATCGACAAGATTTTTTAAATCTACCAATTGGTGCTGAAACAGACGAATATGAAGATATTTAGATGGCTTTCTTTCATTGATCCTTAATATTCTGAACCCGTTCTCTCTAAATTAGGGATCCCGAGTGGCGCAGCAGTCTAAGGCACTGCATCTCAGTGCTAGAGGTGTCACTACACCATCACTGGCCGTGATTGGGAGTCCCATAGGGCGGAGCACAATTGGCCCAGTGTCGTCTGGGTTTGGTCGGTGTAGGCCGTCATTGTAAATAAGAATGTTTTCTTAACTGACTTGTCTAAATAAAGGTACATTTAAAATATTCTAGTGAGTATGTTGACAAAAATTAGAACTAAAAGGTACACCGTATTTAAAGGGATGGGATAAATGTAATAAAATCCCTATTGAATGAAAACTCAACGAGAAAATCTGTTGGCCAGCAAGTGGGAGGATTTTCAACAGTTGAATTACATTTATTCAGCGCACACACGGGACCCACACCTGCAAAGCCCGTTACGCACCTCCATAAGGGAAGTCTGAATGAAATGTGTAGGAAAATCGTGAGTAAGAAAGGAGTAATATCTTAAGTCGGAATCGGGCTCTATGAAAAGATCCTGCATCGCGCATCTGCCTGTATTTATTGAACTGTGCCTGGTCAACCCATGAGACACACTCTGTCATATCCAGGATGGAGTGTCATGCAATCCTGACTGCACCTGTCCATAACCTGTAATAAATTACATGCAGTGTATTCGGAATGTATTGACTGCCTGACTTTTTCCACATTTTGTTATGTACAGTCTTACTCAAAATGTATAGCTTTTTTCATCATCAATCTACACACAATATCCCATAATGACAAAACAAAAACAGGTTTTTAGACATTTTTACAAATGTATTGACATTTTTAAATATAACATTTACATATGTATTCAGACCCTTTACTCAGTACTTTGCTGAAGAACCTTTGGCAGTGATTTTGGGGTATGAAGCTACAAGCTTGGCACATCTGTATTTGGGGAGTTTCTCCCATTATTCTCTGCAGATCCTCTCAAGCTCTGTCCGGTTGGATGGGGAGTGTCTTTGCACAGCTATTTTCAGGTCTCTCCAGAGATGTTCGATCGGGTTCAAGTCCGGGCTCTGACTGGGTCACTCAAGGACATTCAGAGACTTGTCCCGAAGCCACTCCTGCGTTGTCTTGGCAGCGTGCTTAAGGTCGCTGTCCTGTTGGAAGGTGAACCTTCACCCCAGTCTGAGGTCCTGAGTGCTCTGGAGCAGGTTTTCATCAAGGATCTCACTGTACTTTGCTCCCTTCATCTTTCCCTGGATCCTGACTAGTCTCCCTGTCCCTGCCGATAAAAAAACATGATGGTGCCAGGTTTCCTCCAGATGTGACGCTTGGTGTTCAGGCCAAAGTGTTCAATCATGATTTCATCAGACGGTTTAGTTTTTGTATTGTCTAGGGTTTTGTGTATGTCTAGGGTTTCCTGGTCTAGGTGTTTATATGTCTATGGTTGCCTAGATTGGTTCTCAATCAGAGGCAGCTGTTTATCGTTGTCTCTGATTGGGAACCATATTTAGGTAGCCATATTCCTTGGTTATTTTGTGGGTTGTTATTCTATGTTTAGTTGCCTGTTCTGCACTAGCCATATTGCTTCACGGTTCGTTTAGTTCTGTTCAGTGTTCTCTCTTTAATTAAAGAGTTCGCTTACCACGCTCCTCTTTATAACGACTGTGACAACTAGGCAGTACAGTGTACTAATGTCTGTTAGAATATATTACAGAATGTCATTGTTGAAATGCAGGTTCTGCCTACATGAACTAGGCCATTATTATGTAACGTCTGAAACGATTATTCCTGCTCCTGGTATGCCTGTAGATGTAGTGGATGTTCTGCCTTGTTATTTCAATTCATTACATTTACAACATTATTCATTTGCATTGGATTTCTAGTCATCTTAGTCAGCTATACATCATAATACTTGATTGCACATTCCATAGTATCCTATGGAGTCAGATAAAATCCAATTTACTACTTTGGTAATATACAAATGACAAATAGTCTGATTATGGGTCCTGTTGAGGATATTTTTACACACATGGATGCAAGCGCGCACACATACACACACAAGCACAGGGAAGTGGGCAGATGATTAAGAGAAGGTAGAAGGGGTCAGAGGGAGGAGAGGGTAAAATGGGGAGATGGAGGAAGGGAAGAGGAGGGAAGGGTCATGAGACTAACATCCCCTGATGTTTCTGTTGCCCTTTGTTTATTGTCTTCCAGTACTCTCCATCCATTATCTCCATCTCTCTCTTCATCCCTCTTCATATTCTCTCTCTCTCTCTCTGTCTCTCTGTCAATTCAATTCAAGGGGCTTTATTGGCATGGGGAACATGTGTTAACATTGCCAAAGCAAGTGAGGTAGATAATATACAAAAGTGAAATAAACAATAAAAATTAACAGTAAACATTACGCATACAGAAGTTTCAAAACAATAAAGGCATTACAAATGTCACATTACGTATATATACAGTGTTGTAACGATGTACAAATGGTTAAGGGTACACAAGGGAGCATAAATATGGTTTGTATTTACAATGGTGTTTGTTCTTCACTGGTTGCCCTTTTCTTGTGGCAACAGGTCACAAATCTTGCTGCTGTAATGGCACGCTGTGGTATTTCACCCAGTAAATATGGGAGTTTATCAAAATTGGGTTTGTTTTTGAATTCTTTGTGGATCTGTGTAATCTGAGGGAAATATGTGTCTCTAATATGGTCATACATTGGACAGGAGGTTAGGAAGTGCAGCTCAGTTTCCACCACATTTTGTGGGCAGTGTGCACATAGCCTGTTTTCTCTTGAGAGCCATGTCTGTCTACGGCGGCCGTTTTCAACAGCAAGGCTATGCCCACTGAGTCTGTACATAGTCAAAGCTTTCCTTAAGTTTGGGTCAGTCACAGTGGTCAGGTATTCTGCCACTGTGTACTCTCTGTTTAGGGCCAAATAGCATTCTAGTTTGCTCTGTTTTTTTGTTAATTCTTTCCAATGTGTCAAGTAATTATCTTTTTGTTTTCTCATGATTTGGTTGGGTCTAATTGTGCTGCTGTCCTGGGGCTCTGTGGGGTGTGTTTGTGTTTGTGAACAGAGCCCCAGGACAAGCTTGCTTAGGGGACTCTTCTCCAGGTTCATCTCTCTGTAGGTGATGGCTTTGTTATGGAAGGTTTGGGAATCGCTTCCTTTTAGGTGGTTGTAGAATTTAATGGCTCTTTTTTGGATTTGGATAATTAGTGGGTATCGGCCTAATTCTGCTCTGCATGCATTATTTGGTGTTCTACATTGTACACGGAGGATATTTTTGCAGAATTCTGCATGCAGTCTCAATTTGGTGTTTGTCCCATTTTGTGAAATCTTGGTTGGTGAGTGGACCCCAGACCTCACAACCATAAAGGGCAATGGGCTCTATGACTGATTCAAGTATTTTTTGCCAACTCCTAATTGGTATGTTGAATTTTATGTTCCTTTTGATGGCATAGAATGCCCTTCTTGCCTCGTCTCTCAGATCGTTCACAGCTTTGTGGAAGTTACCTGTGGCGCTGATGTTTAGGCCAAGGTATGTATAGTTTTTTGTGTACTCTAGGGCAATGGTGTCTATATGGAAATTGTATTTGTGGTCCTGGTGACTGGACCTTTTTTGGAACACCATTATTTTGGTCTTACTGAGATTTACTGTCTGGCAGAATCTGTGCAGAAGATCTAGGTTCTACTGTAGGCCCTCCTTGGTTGGTGACAGAAGCACCAGATCATCAGCAAACAGTAGACATTTTACTTCAGATTCTAGTAGGGAGAGGCCGGGTGCTGTAGACCTTTCTAGTGCCCGCGCCAATTCGTTGATATACTGCATATGTTGAAGAGGGTGGGGCTTAAGCTGCATCCCTGTCTCACCCCACGGCCCTGTTGGAAGAAATGTGTGTGTTTTTTGCCTATTTTAACTGCACACTTGTTGTTTGTGTACATGGATTTTATAATGTCGTATTTTTTACCCCCAACACCACTTTCCATAAATTTGTATAGCAGACCCTCATGCCAAATTGAGTCAAAGGCTTTTTTGAAATCAACAAACCATGAGAAGACTTTGCCTTTGTTTTGGTTTGTTTGGTTGTCAATTAGGGTGTGCAGGGTGAATACATGGTCTGTTGTACGGTAATTTGGTAAAAAGCCAATTTGACATTTGCTCAGTACATTGTTTTCATTGAGGAAATGTACTAGTCTGCTGTTAATGATAATGCAGAGGATTTTCCCAAGGTTGCTGTTGACGCATATCCCACGGTAGTTATTGGGGTCAAATTTGTCTCCATTTTTGTGGATTGGGGTGATCAGTCCTTGGTTCCAATTATTGGGGAAGATGCCAGAGCTAAGGATGATGTTAAAGAGTTTTAGTATAGCCATTTGGAATTTGTTGTCTGTATATTTGATAATTTCATTAAGGATACCATCAACACCACATGCCTTTTTGGGTTGGAGGGTTTTTATTTTGTCCTGTAGCTCATTCAAGGTAATTGGAGAATCCAGTGGGTTCTGGTCTTTAATAGTTGATTCTAAGATTTGTATTTGATCCTGTATATGTTTTTGCTTGTTATTCTTTGTTATAGAGCCAAAAAGATTGGAGAAGTGGTTTACCCATGCATCTCGATTTCGGATAAATAATTATTTGTGTTGTTGTTTGTTTAGTGTTTTCCAATTTTCTCAGAAGTGGTTAGAGTCTATGCATTCCTCAATTACATTGAGCTGATTGCTGACATGCTGTTCCTTCTTTTTCCGTAGTATATTTCTGTATTGTTTTAGTGATTCACCATAGTGAAGGCATAGACTCAGGTTTTCCGGGTCTCTATGTTTTTGGTTGGACAGGTTTCTCAATTTCTTTCTTAGATTTTTGCATTATTCATCAAACCATTTGTCATTGTTGTTAATTTTCTTTGGTTTTCTATTTGAGATTTTTTTGATTTGATAGGGAAACTGAGGTCAAATATACTGTTAAGATTTTCTACTGCCAAGTCTACACCTTCACTATTACAGTGGAACGTTTTACCCAGGAAATTGTCTAAAAGGGATTGAATTTGTTGTTGCCTAATTGTTTTTTGGTAGGTTTCCAAACTGCATTCCTTCCACTTATAGCATTTCTTAATGTTACTCAGTTCCTTTGACTTTGATACCTCATGATTTGAGTATTGCTCTGTTCAAGTAGACTGTGATTTTGCTGTGGTCTGATAGGGGTGTCAGTGGGCTGACTGTGAACACTGTGAGAGACTCTGGGTTGAGGTCAGTGATAAAGTAGTCTACAGTACTACTGCTAAGAGGTGAGCTATACGTGTACCTACCATAGGAGTCCCCTCGAAGCCTACCATTGACTATGTGCATACCCAGCGTGCGACAGAGCTGCAGGAGTTGTGACCCGTTTTTGTTGGTTAATTTGTCATAGTTGTGCCTAGGGGGGCATATGAGGGAGGGAATGCTGTCACCTGCTGTGTCTCTGTGTGTGTGTCTCTCTCTCTCTCTGTGTCTATCTATCTCTTTCTCTCTGTGTCTCCAGGCTGTTTCCCCATGTGATCGTTTGTCTGTAGAGATCTATAGAACAGACTAGATTACTTTATTGCCCTCTAGGGAGTGTTCCCATACAGTCACGATCAGGTTGCAAACACACACATGTGCAGGCTTACACACACACACACACACACACACACACACACACACACACACACACACACACACACACACACACACACACACTTTCTGAAATAGAGTGTAATCAATCTGATACAGATCTCAATCACTTGTAGACCCATGCAGACACACACACTTAAAAATCTCACACACACCCCAGCTAGCACATTTGGTTCCTTGGAGGTTGTGGCAACGTGTGATTTCTGTTTCAGATTGGTTCCGGGAACGAAGCCCTAAGTTTCCTAAACATTCTGAGAACAAAAGCGAACATTCCAGACTGTTCTGGGAACGTTTGTTTTTAGGTTGCAGGGAGGTTTTACCTGTGTTCCTTGAAAGTTTTCCTGGGATGTTTTATTAACGCTCCGATAATGTCAATTATAGGTTATTTGAAAGTCATGAACTAATATCTTGATAACAAAACTTTCAGAAGATTTAGAGAATGTTATGGTTATTACTGAACGTTTTCTTAAAATAACTGTCCAGTGTTTCTAGATTTCTATGAAAAATGACCTATAATTAATTACAACATTAATTATAACAGTATGTTAACGGTATAACGGTATGTTAAAAATAAGCTTTTCTGTGTTGGAATGGCGTGGTCGTACCCCAAAAACAGAATTGTTTGGGCGTATACCTGTCATTGCAAATATTACTCGAGTCGTGGTGTTGAAAATCGAATCAATTAAGGGAGAAGAGACTTTTGATTTGTTCAAACAATCAACTATTAATATCGATTAATTATTGCAGTAATTGAGCTGGTCAACAACCCGCCGGACAATACAGAGAATTCAAAGGGTTTACAGTGCCTTGCAAAAGTATTCACCCCCTTGGCGTTTTTCTTATTTTGTTGCATTACAACCTGTAATTTAAATTGATTTTTATTTGGATTTCATGTAATGGACATACACAAAATAGTCCAAATTGGTGAAGTGAAATGAAAAAATATTAAAAATTAAAAAATATTTAAAAAAAATTCTAAACGGAAAAGTGGTGCATGCACATGTATTCACCCCCTTTTTCTCTTAAGCCCCTAGCTAAAATCTGGTGCAAGCAATTACCTTCAGAAGTCATAGAATTAGTTACATTGCACACAGGTGGACTTTATTTAAGTGTCACCTGTTCTGAAAAGCCCCAGAGTCTGCAACACCACTCAGCAAGGGGCACCACCAAACAAGTGGCACCATGAAGACCAAGGAGCTCTCTAAACAGGTCAGGGACAAAGTTGTGGAGAAGTTCAGATCAGGGTTGTGTTATAAAAAAATATCTGAAACTTTGAACACCGTTAAATCCATTAGAATATGACATCACAACAAACCTGCCAAGAGAGTGCTGCCCACCAAAACTCACGGACCTGGCAAGCAGGACATTAATTACCTGACATGATGACTCCTTGCTGTCCCCAGTCCACCTGGCCGTGCTGCTGCTCCAGTTTCAACTGACCTGAGCCCTAGGACCATGCCCCAGGACTACCTGACATGATGACTCCTTGCTGTCCCCAGTCCACCTGGCCGTGCTGCTGCTCCAGTTTCAACTGTTCTGCCTTATTATTATTTGACCATGCTGGTCATTTATGAACATTTGAACATCTTGGCCATGCTCTGTTATAATCTCCACCCGGCACAGCCAGAAGAGGACTGGCCACCCCACATATGCTCTCTCTAATTCTCTCTTTCTTTCTCTCTCTCGGAGGACCTGAGCCCTAGGACCATGCCCCAGGACTACCTGACATGATGACTCCTTGCTGTCCCCAGTCCACCTGACCGTGCTGCTGCTCCAGTTTCAACTGTTCTGCCTTATTATTATACGACCATGCTGGTCATTTATGAACATTTGAACATCTTGGCCATGTTCTGCACCTGCTTCTACACCTGCATTGCTTGCTGTTTGGAGTTTTAGGCTGGGTTTCTGTACAGCACTTTGAGATATCAGCTGATGTACGAAGGGCTATATAAATACATTTGATTTGATTTGATTAATCAGAGAGGCAACAAAGAGACCAAAGATAACCCAAAGGAGCTGCAAAGCTCCACAGGGGAGATTGGAGTATCTGTCCATAGGACCACTTTAAGCCGTACACTCCACAGAGCTGGGCTTTATGGAAGAGCGGCCAGAAAAAAGCCATTTGATGTTTGCCAAAAGTCATGTGGGAGACTCCCCAAACATATGAAAGAAGGTACTCTGGTTGGATGAGACTAAAATTGAGCTTTTTGAGAATTTTGCTTTTTGAGAATTTTTTGAGAATCTGTGGTATGGCTTAAAGATTGCTGTACAGCAGCATAACCCATCCAACTTGAAGGAGCTGAAGCAGTTTTGCCTTGAAGAATGGGCAAAAATCCCACTGGCTAGATGTGCCAAGCTTATAGATACATACTCCAAGAGACTGTGGCTCTACAAGTATTGACTTTGGGGGGATGAATAGTTCAAGTTTTCATTTTTTTTGTCTTATTTCTTGTTTGTTTCACAATAAAATATATTTAGCGTCTTCAAAGTGGTAGGCATGTTGTGTAAATCAAATGGTACAACCCCCCCCCCCAAATACATTTTAATTCCAGGTTGTAAGGCAACAAAATAGGAAAAAATGCCAACAGGGGTGAATACTTTCGCAAGCCACTGTATATAGAATCCCCAAAACTGCTTAGTCATGGTTGGTTCCACCTACCTCTCCCCTGGTAGATCAGGCATCATAAGCTACCTTGTTTTCTTCTCGTTGCTATGTGTATTGGGTGTGTGAGGTCATAGAACACAAACAAGTCATAATGTTACTCCTTTCTGCCAATGGAATTTTCAATGACGCACGAAGCCAGCCTCCATATGTGCACAGCAAAATGCCTTCTTTGTTCCTTTAAGCAGAGAGCTCTTTACCATCACTGAGCTCCTATACCAAGCTCCTATTATAAATCTACAAATAATTATATAGGTCCATCTAATAGATCCTGCAAACATAGAATTTTCCCTCACAGTAGAACACTAATTGGTCAGCTCATCCTCAGGAGGATGACATTGGTTGGAGATGAAAGTTTAAGGTGTTTTTTCTCCAATTTATGCTTTGGCCACAAAGACGAGTAGAGGACGAGTCACCAACATTAGTTTGGGTATGAGTTATCAAAACTTTTAAAAGTGAGATTTTTGTATATATTTTTTCTAACTTCCTTAACCTATTTGGGATAGGGGGCAGCATTTTCACTTTTGGATGAATAGCGTGTCCAGAGTGTACTGCCTCCTACTCTGTCCCAGATGCTAATATATGCATATTATTAGTAGTATTGGATAGAAAACACTCTGAAGTTTCTAAAACTGTTTGAATGATGTCTGTGAGTGTAACAGAACTCATATGGCAGACGAAGACCTGAGAAAAATCCAATCAGGAAGTGGGACATCTGAGGTTTGTAGTTTTTCAAAGCTTGGCCTACCGAATACACATTGAGATATGGATGAGGTTGCACTTCCTACGGCTTCCACTAGATGTCAACCGTCTTTAGAAACTGGTTCGAGGATTCTACTATAAAGGAGGGTCATGAGACCTCTGAGTCAGTGGTCTGGCAGAGAGCCTCGGTCTCATGACGCGCGCTCCCGACAGAGTTACCTCTCGTTCCAAGGCTTTTCTGAAGACAAAGTAATTCTCAGCTTGGAACATTATTGATGTTTTATGTTAAAAACATCCTAACGATTGATTCCATATATCGTTTGACATGTTTCTAAAGGACTGTAACGGAACTTTTCGAGCTTTGTCTTGACGAAATGCTCGCACCTCATGAAGATGGATTACTGGGCTGAACACGTTAACAACAAGTGGCTATTTGGATATACAGTGGGGCAAAAAAGTATTTAGTCAGCCACCAATTGTGCAAGTTCTCCCACTTAAAAAGATGAGAGAGGCCTGTAATTTTCATCATAGGTACACTTCAACTATGACAGACAAAATGAGGGGAAAAAATCCAGAAAATCACATTGTAGGATTTTTTATGAATTTATTTGCAAATTATGGTGGAAAATAAGTATTTGGTCAACTACAAACAAGCAAGATTTCTGGCTCTCACAGACCCGTATCTTCTTCTTTAAGAGGCTCCTCTGTCCTCCACTCATTACCTGTATTAATGGCACCTGTTTGAACTTGTTATTTTGAGTGAAAACCTCCTTCCATCAGCAAGGGCATTGAAGATGAAATGTGGCTGGGTCTTTCAGCATGACAATGATCCCAAACACACCGCCCGGGCAACGAAGAAGTGCTGGAGTGGCCTAGCCAGTCTCCAGATCTCAACCCCATATATACCTTTGGAGGGAGTTGAAAGTCTGTGTTGCCCAGCAACAGCCCCAAAACGTCACTGCTCTAGAGGAGATCTGCATGGAGGAATGGGCCAAAATACCAGCAACAGTGTGTGAAAACCTTGTGAAGACTTACAAAAAACGTTTGACCTCTGTCATTGCCAACAAAGGGTATATAACAAAGTATTGAGATAAACTTTTGTTATTGACCAAATACTTATTTGACCATAATTTGCAAATAAATTCATTAAAACTCCTACAATGTGATTTTCTGGATTTTGTTTTCTCATTTTGTCTGTCATAGTTGAAGTGTACCTATGATGAAAATTACAGGCCTCTCTCATCTTTTTAAGTGGGAGAACTTGCACAATTGGTGGCTGACTAAATAATTTTTTGCCCCACTGTAAGTGAAGGAACTTTATGGAACAAATCAGTCATTTATTGTCAAACTGGGATTCCTGTGAATGCCTTCTGATGAAGATCCTCAAAGGTAAGTGAATCTTTATGGTGTTGTTTCTAACTTTGTTGATTCCAAAATAGTGGATATTCCTCTGGCTGTTTTGGGCTCTTAGCGCCGTTCTCAGATTATGCTTTTTCCATAGTTAAAAAAAAATCTGACACAGCGGTTGCATTAAGGAGAAGTCTATCTTTGATTCTGTGAATAACACTTGTATATTTTATCAATTTTTATTATGAGTATTTCTGCAAAATCAACGGATGTTTTGGAATCAAAACATTACTGCACGTAAGGTGCAAATGTAAACTGAGATTTTGGGATATAAATATGCACATTATCGAACAAAACATACATGTATTGTTTAACATGATGTCCTATGAGTGTCATCTGATGAAGATCATCAAAGGTTTTATCTATATTTCTGCTTTTTGTGACTCCTATATTTGGCTGGAAAAATGCATGTGTTTTTTCGACTTGGCTATGACCTAACATAATCATATGTTGTGCTTTAGCTGTAAAGCATTGTTGAAATCGGACACAATGGGTAGATTAACAAGAAGTTTATCTTTAATTTGCTGTATGGGACTTGTTAATGTGTGAAAGTTACATATTTCTAAAAAATAGAAATGTTGAAATCACTGAATGTTTCAATAACACTGCAAGCTTATTAGGGACAACTTGTTTTAACTCCAAGCATAGAACACATGGAAATGAATTTGCTTAGGCATTAATTATGCGAAGACATTTCTTTTCTATTGTGACACGGAATCAGTGAGATTCAAACCTATGATCTTCTCTATTATCTATCCATGGAATTAGTCTGCTGTTCCGCCAGGATGGAGCTAGCACACTATGTTTCTTTTACGAAAGCAAAGGTGTTGATTTTAGTCTATTCAAACAGACACATTTTGAAACACAACACTCATTAAGATCAGGTGTGGCCAATTACTGGGTGTGCCCAACACACCTGAACACATAACAAGATAGAGGATAGAGAGAGTTTCGTTTATGCTGAGAACTGAATGGATCTGTTTTTAAATAACATTCTAAGAACATTTTCTGAACGTTACTGTAACGGTTTTCGTCCGCCTCTTCTTCTGAGGAGTAGGAAGGATCGAACTAATGCACAGCGTGGTAAGTGTCCATAATATAATTTTGATGAAATATAACTGAACACAGAAAACAAAAGAATACGAGAATAAATGTTCTGAAAAAGTCACACCATTTTTGAGAACCTTACCAGAATCTAAATAGAGACTAAATAGAACCACATGGGAACTTGTGTGGAATGTTCTGTAGAAGTACTGACATTCCCACAGAATAACTTAGTTTTTTAAAATTCTCTGAACAATTTGAAAACATGACTTTGAAAAGAACCATGAGAACCTGTAGGAAACATGCTGAAGCATTGAAATTCCCACAGCATAATATTGTTTCTGGAAATAGCCAAGAACTTGAGATAAATGTATATCTTCCTCAATGAGGATAATCCTGAAGCTGTGCGCCAGCAGAGGAAATAACTGATCCCAGCCATGAAAGCTGCCAGAGCACATGGGGACGTTGCTTACATCCACTATAACAGGCTCATTATCCACCCTCCCTCCCAAAAGCCTGGAAGGGATGAGAGAGGAAAGCCTATAGGTTTGTTGCTTCAACCCCGCAGCACACACACACACTTACACATACCAACTAATTAATGGGCTGCTGAATGTATATTTATTTCCTCCTGCGTTGTCTGATAAGCTAGCCAGGAAAGGGATGAAAATAGCCCATATTAAAATATGTAGCCTAAGTCATAAGGTACATGAAATCAATAACTTGCTAAAATCAGATCGTATTCAAGTTGCTCTTTTCCTTTTTACATTAGCCATTTCTGATATTCACTAAGATAATTCATTTGATGATACAGCAGTAGCAATACAAGGATATAACATCTATAGAAGAGACAGGAATGCTCATGGGGGAGGTGTTGCTCTATATATTCAGAGCCATATCCCTGTAATGCTTAGAGAAGTGTTGTGGTTGCAGGTTCACCTGGCAAATCTAAAGCCTTCTCTTTTGGGGTGTTGCTATAGGCCACCAAGTGCTAACAATCAGTATCTAAATAATATGTGTTGATAGTGTATGTGATGTGAACAGAGGGGTTTACTTTCTTGGGGACTTGAATAGCGACTGGTTTTCATCAAACTGTCCGCTCAAGAGGAAGCTTCTTACTGTAACCAGTGCCTGTAATGTGGTTCAGGTTATTAATCAACACAACTGGGTGTTTACAAACACTACAGGAGCAAGATCATCCACATGTATTGATCACATTTGTACTAATACTGTAGAGCTTTTATCAAAGCTATATCCATACCTGTTGGATGCAGTAATCACAATACAGTGGCTATATCCAGGAAAGCCAAAGTTCCAAAAGCTGGGCCTGAAATAGTATATAAGAGATGATACAAAAGATGTTGCTGTGACTCTTATGTGGATGATGTAAAAAATATTTGTTGGTCTGATGTGATTAATAAGGAGCATCCATACGCTGCACTTGATACATTTCTGAAATTGCTTAATCCAATTATGGATAAACATGCACCTGTTAAGAAACTGTCTGTTAGAACTGTTAAGGCTTAACGGATTGATGAGGAATTGTTTGGTTGGAAGAGATGGTGCAAAAGGAGTGGCTAATATGTCTGGATGCAAATCTGACTGGCTGACTTGCAAATGGAGAAATTATGTGACTAAACTCACCAAAAATAAGAAATTGTATTATGAAGCCATGATCAATGATACAATGATGGAACACTTTAAACACTTTGGAGTACTTTAAATGAAATTATGGCAGAAAGACAAATTCAACTCCATCTTTCATTGAATCAGATTACTTATTCATCACAAAACCATTAGATGTTGCCAATTATTTTAATAATTACTTCATTGGGAAAGTGGGCAAACTTATGCAGTAAATGCCAACAACGAACAGTGAGCCATCATACTCATGCATAAAAAAAACAATGATAGATAAGCATTGCAAGTTTGAATTTTGTAAAGTTAGTGTGGGAGAGGCAGAACAAATATTGTTATCAATCAATAATAACAAACCTCCTGCCATTGACAACTTAGATGGAAGTCTACTGAGGATGGTAGCTGAATCTATAGCCACTCTTATCTGTCAGATCTTTAATCAGAGCCTAGAGGAAAGTCTTTGTCCTCTGGCGTGGAGGGAAGCCAAAGTAATCCCGCTAGCCAAGAGTGGTAAAGCTGCATTTACTGGTTCTAACAGCAGACCTATCAGCTTGCTGCCAGCTCTTAGCAAACATAATGCTATTCCTCTGTAAACAAATAAACAACAGACTTCAGCATGCTTAGAGAGAAGGGCAAACAACATTTACTGCACTGACACAAATGATTGATGATTGGTTGAAATACATTTATAATAAGAATATTGTGGGAGCTGTACTGTTAGATTGACCATAACCTTTAGATGAGAAAATGTGTGTTATGTCTATTCAACCTCTGCCATATAGAGGAAAGTATTCAGACCCCTTCACTTTCCCCACATTTTGTTATGTTACAGCCTCATTGTAAAATGAATCTAATAGAACTTAGAGTGTTTTCTTTAACCTGTTGAGTGTAGGGGGCAGTATTTTGATGTTTGGATGAAAAACGTACCCAAATGAAACTGCCTATTTCTCAGTCCCAGAATCTAGAATATGCATATAATTGTATGATTAGGATAAAAAACACTATTAAGTTTCCAAAACTGTCAAATATTGTCTGTGAGTATAACAGAACTGATATTGCAGGTGAAAACCTGAGGAAAGGCCAACAAGAAAGTGCCTAAGAGAAACAAATCTCCCTGTTCCATTGCATGCCCTCCCTCCATTTAAAGGGATATCAACCAGATTCCTTTCCCTATGGCTTCCGTATGGTGTGAACAGTTTTTAGACATAGTTTCAGGCTTTTATTCTGAAAAATGAGCACTGTTGACATAGAGACTGGTGTTTTGCAGGTACTATTTCAAATGAAGCTGCCAGTTGAGGACTTGTGAGGTACTAATGTACTTGTTCTCTTGCTTAAAAAATAGTTGCAGTCTGTTTTGGAACAGGTGGCCAGTAATAAACTGGTCCTGAACATCTGTAAAACTAAAAGTAGTGCATTTTGGTACAAATCATTGCCTATGTTCTAGACTTCAGATGAATCTTGTAAATAAATGGTGTACCTGTTGAGCAAGTTGAGGAGACTTGTTTTTATAAGAAACATTAATGTGTTGGAAATTCCAAATTGTTCGCATAGTCAACTTACACACAGCACTAACACGCAGACTTCCTCCAGCAGACATGCCACCAGGGGTTTTTTCACAGTCCCCAGGTCCAGAACAAACTCAAGGAAACAGTATTATACAGAGCCATGAGTTCATGGAACTCCCTTCCATCTTATATACAGTATTATACAGAGACATGAGTTCATGGAACTCCCTTCCATCTTATATAGTGTATTATACAGAGACATGAGTTCATGGAACTCCCTTCCATCTTATATACAGTATTATACAGAGCCATGAGTTCATGGAACTCCCTTCCATCTTATATACAGTATTATACAGAGCCATGAGTTCATGGAACTCCCTTCCATCTTATATACAGTATTATACAGAGCCATGAGTTAATGGAACTCCCTTCCATCTTATATACAGTATTATACAGAGCCATGAGTTCATGGAACTCCCTTCCATCTTATATACAGTATTATACAGAGCCATGAGTTAATGGAACTCCCTTCCATCTTATATACAGTATTATACAGAGCCATGAGTTAATGGAACTCCCTTCCATCTTATACACAGTATTATACAGAGCCATGAGTTAATGGAACTCCCTTCCATCTTATATACAGTATTATACAGAGCCATGAGTTCATGGAACTCCCTTCCATCTTATATAGTGTAAGTGAACAGCAAACCTGGTTTCAATAAACAAATAAAATAACACCTCACAGCACAACGCCTCTCCCTCATGTGACCTATGTGTTGTCTATGTACTGACATATATGTGTAACTGATAGATGCACACGCACTACATGTTAATGTTTTTAAATGTATGTCAGTTGTAAAGTATTTTGTCTGTAATGATTTTTCATAATGTGTCTGACCCCAGTTAGACTAGCTGTTGCCATTGGTGTCGGCTAATGGGGATCCTAATAATCAAATCAAATAAAACTTTCTTATAGTTCTCTGAACTTTTTGAGAACATTCCCAATGTCAAACCATTTGGAGAACACTCTTGGCATATTACAAACATGTAATTAAATGTAACCATGTGTGAATCTTCAGGAAACATTATGTTAATTAAAGTAATTCCAATATTTTTTTTGTCAAGTTCCTTAAATGTGCTGGGAATGTTCCAAAACCAAGCAACTATCCTTCCCAGAAAGTTGTGGGAAGGTTTATGCAATATAACCATAGCACAACCAGTCTCTCACCAAGCTCTCAAAAACATATGGTTCACAGAACGTTTTGTGCTAGCTGGGACACACACGCGCATACACACAGGTTATCCCCTGCATATTACATCAGGCCCTCCCTGTCTGAGCTCTGTGCCCTTCATGTGCCCACTGAAAGATTCATGTTCACACTCCATGACAACCTGTGGACATGCAAACACAGGCACAGGCACACAGACCCAACCTTAGACACCTGTGCCCGCTGGGCAGTTGGGGCAACTCATCTGCATCGTTTGGATCCAGCAGGAAGGAAAAGCAAATAGTGAACTAACAAAACCACCTTGGCTGAGTGTGGGTGGAAGTCCTTCTCTCTACCCCCCGTTCCCCCTCACAGTATTTAGGTGAGATTAGGTGTGCCTGCTACTGCTGTAAACCCTGATTTACCTGCTAGTGCTGTTAGCTCTGAGATTACCCCTCTGTAGGACCATTGTTTCCCCTCCCGGAGCGCTGGCTGGTTTTGGGTTGAGAGCGACTGACCAATGAGATCACTTTCAATCCCCAGAAACATCAACAGAGCAGCACTCAGCAAATGCAGCATACAACTGTTGGATGGAAACACTCATCACTGATGAGATGAAACACTCATCATCAGTGATGAGATGGAACAACATCTATTGCTGCTTACAACCCTCATAGCTGTCTCTCACCTGCGAGTTAAACAATCCCGGTGTCTGACAGAAACAGCCAGCGGCTCCTGACACCACTAAGCAGCTCTGGGACCTGGACGTAGTCCAACGCAAACCCAACCAGACCCAGTACACAGGAAACCAACACAGAGCCACTACAAAAGTTTACCCAATGATGTACAGTCTTTCCAGGGCAAGAGTGAATGATGTCTAAAGGAGAGAGAGAGAGGGGTGTTGTCTCTCTAGACATATGACTTTCTCTGTCAGGACAGTGCAAACCTGCAGCGGAAATATTTCCATCACAGGATCAACGTGTGAAGCAGACATACAGGCAGGTCCATAATTATAGGCACCCACCTTTGATGAAGATGAGCAAAAAATACAGAATCAAATCAATTATAAAAAATACTGAACTATATTGCAATTTTAAAAATGTCATTATATGATTTTATACTAGTACAATTGCTTAGAGAAATAGATTTAGTTTAATAAGTAATAATACAAAATAATAAAAAAAGATTGGGGTCAAAATTATTGACACCCCTGTTTTCAGTAGCTTCAGCACCCTGTACCACACGCTTTCATACTGTTGGTCGAAGCTGACTCGACATTGACAGACACTCTGTTCACGAATGGGTACTGTTAGGGAGGCACACCCAATGAGCAGCACATTGAGACAGAGGCCATCCAGTGGGCCATTTAAAAACGTGGGAACAGGTATTATGTCTTCGACAGTGAAAATGACACTCAAGTCACAGAGTTGCTCGAGAAGATCGAGCAGATAGTTGCAGGAAACAGTGCCAGCAATTATGAAAATGACAGTGCATTGTTGCTTAGGATTGAGGAGAAGAGGATAGGAGTGGAGTAGAGAGCCAAAGAGAGTAATTTGAGATTTAAAAAATAAAAATATCTATTGACAGGTACAGTAGTCCTTCTCCTTCTCAGTGTCAGTGGAGGAGTAGTGTCTTATCTAATATAATCACAACACTAACCCAAAGGACATGAAAAGTAAATATATTTGCCTCTGCTCATGAGCTTTGGAAAGACCAAAGAATATTGAAAGAAATTATTTTTATTAAAAATACAGGAGAGTAAACTCAGGCTGTATCCACAAAGAGTCTCAGAAAAGGTCCTAGGAATCCTGTTAAACCCTGTTTTAAGACCAAAAAAACTCCCAGCTCAGAGTAGGTTTTAGGATGATGTTAAGACACTGCTCAGACAAACTCAGAGCCAGGAGTAGAATCAAGTCATAAAAGTTTGTCAGCTGTTCAGCTAATCACGGCAGTTTGAGGTTCCCGCAAAGGAAAGATAGTGATGACACTCATTGACATTGTCGCAAAAGATGGGGAATAACCAATTGCGACGAGGCACCGCCAGCTGTGAGCTCTAGTACAATTCAGACAACCATGGTGAATGTGACTGTACATCACACAAGGCCGGCTCCAGGCATACGCTATTTGGAGCTCAGTCAACTTACTTTTGAGAGTTAGAATAGTAGAACACACAAATTGCAAGTGCAATTATTTTTATGCATCAGCAGATTTTCTCTTGTTTTGAAAGTCACTCAATTAGCCACGTCAGCAAAAAAATAAATAAAGATTGGTAAGTTAGTCTAGCCAGTTATCTAAGTTTGTAGTAATCATGGCCAAATACCAACTGGGCACCCAGGGCACATGGCCTGTCATGCCAAATAGTGTCTCCGAAAAGTGTACCCCCCAGCATCACAATAGGATTTGATGAGTTCTAGCTTCTGTTGCTAGGGCTGTTTGCTAGAACTTGCAAAATTCTGACTGGATTACATAATGAACCAAAGTGTCCGTTGCTATGCTGGTTGCTTGGCTCTATTTTACATCATAGCGGTCTGACTACCTGCTGCTTCATAGGACCGAAAAGACTGGAGAGAGAACACTCTCTACCATATATTTGTCTTTACATAAGAAAATATTATTAAGTAGGATGAAATGATTTAAGCTGTTTGTAGATTGACTTGATTGTGACATTGCTAGCTACTTATTTACCTCAGCCTGACTACTCAGCTAACATTAGCAAGCTAGCAGACAGTTTAATTTAGCTAACGTTATCTAGCTAGCTAACTGTCATTGTAGATTTCTGTTTTTATGTAACTTGCACTTTAATGGCATCCCTCTGAGATTTTATTTTATCTTTCCAAACAGGCGAAGTACGATGAAGGCACTACTGATCTCGAAAGAAGTGCAATATTCATAGTGGGGCAGAAAAATTCAGAATTCAGGGTAACGTTAAGTAGCAAACTTCTATTAGATCACTGGAAGGATTTATTGTACAGCCATTTTTCAATACTTAGCCATCTAGTTGGTCATCTACATTTTGGGAGCGATACATTTAGTTATAAACTCAGCAAAAAAAGTAACGTCCTCTCACTGTCAACTGTGTTTATTTTCAGCAAACTTAACATGTGTAAATATTTGTATGAACATAACAAGATTCAACAACTGAGACATAGACTGATCAAGTTCCACAGACATGTGACTAACAGAAATGGAATAATGTGTCCCTGGACAAAGGGGGGTTCAAAATCAAAAGTAACAGTCAGTATCTGGTGTGGCCACCAGCTGCATTAAGTACTGCAGTGCATCTCCTCCTCATGGACTGCACCAGATTTGCCAGTTCTAGCTGTGAGATGTTACCCCATTCTTTCACCAAGGCACCTGCAAGGTCCCGGACATTTCTGGGGGGAATGGCACTAGCCCTCACCCTCCGATCCAGCAGTTCCCTGATGTGCTCAATGGGATTGAGATCCGGGCTCTTTGCTGACCATGGCAGAACACTGACATTCCTGTCTTGCAGGAAACCACGCACAGGAAGAGCAGAATGGCTGGTGGCATTGTCATGCTGGAGGGTCATGTCAGGATGAGCCTGCAGGAAGGGTACCACATGAGGGAGGAGAATGTCTTCCCTGTAACGCACAGCATTGAGATTGCCTGCAATGACAACAAGCTCAGTCCGAGGATGCTATGACACATCACCCCAGACCATGACGGACCCTCCACCTCCAAATCGATCGTGCTCCAGAGTACAGGCCTTGGTGAAACGATCATTCCTTCAACAATAAACACGAATCCGACTATCACCCCTGGTGAGACAAAATCGCTACTCTTCAGTGAAGAGCACTTTTTGCCAGTCCTGTCTGGTCCAGCGACAGTGGGTTTGTGCCCATAGGCGACGTTGTTGCCGGTGATGTCTGGTGAGGACCTGCCTTACAACAGGCCTACAAGCCCTCAGTCCAGCCTCTCTCAGCCTATTGCGGACAGTCTGAGCACTGATGGAGGGATTGTGCATTCCTGGTGTAACTCAGGCAGTTGCTGTTGCCATCCTGTACCTGTCCCGCAGGTGTGATGTTTGAATGTACCGATCCTGTGCAGGTGTTGTTACATGTGGTCTGCCACTGCGAGGACGATCAGCTGTCAGTCCTGTCTCCCTGTAGCGCTGTCTTAGGCATCTCACCGTACGGACATTGCAATTTATTGCCTGGCCACATCTGCAGTCCTCATGCCTCTTTGCAGCATGCCTAAAGCACATTCACGCAGATGAGCAGGGACCCTGGGCATCTTTCTTTTTGTGTTTTTCAGAGTCAATAGAAAGGCCTTTTTAGTGTCATAGGTTTTCATAACTGTGACCTTAATTGCCTACCGTCTGTAAGCTGTTAGTATCTTAACGACCGTTCCACAGGTGCATGTTCGTTAATTCAAATCAAAGTTTTTTTGCAACCTGTGCCGAATACAACAGTGAAATGCTTGCTTACAGGCTCTAACCAATAATGCAAAACAGGCGTTCGGTGAACAATAGGTAAGTAAAGAAATAAAACAACAGTAAAAAGACAGGCTATATACAGTAGCGAGGCTATTAAAGTAACTGGCAATTGTTTATGGTTCATTGAAAAAGCATGGGAAACAGTGTTTAAGCCTTTTACAATGAGGATGTGTGAAGTTATTTGGATTTTTACAAATTATCTTTGAAAGACAGGGTCTTGAAAAAGGGGTGTTTCTTTTTTTGCGTTTATGTCTGTAATATTGAGGTATCTAGCTATAAGTTAACCCGGATCAATCAAATGGAGAGGTGTAAACAATTATGGTAACTCCAACTGCCCTTAACAAGGTGTTAGACGGAGACAGACAGACAGACAGACAGACAGACAGACAGACAGACAGACAGACAGACAGACAGACAGACAGACAGACAGACAGACAGACAGACAGACAGACAGACAGACAGACAGACAGACAGACAGACAGACAGACAGACAGACAGACAGACAGACAGACAGACAGACAGAAAGAAAGGAAGAAAGTTAGAAAGGATGGAAGGGAGAGTGAGGTGGGAAGACAGAGAGAGAGAGGTGGGAAGACAGAGAGAGAGGTGGGAAGACAGAGAGAGAGAGGTGGGAAGAGAGAGAGAGAGAGATGGGAAGAGAGAGAGAGATGGGAAGACAGAGAGAGAGGTGGGAAGAGAGAGAGAGAGGTGGGAAGAGAGAGAGAGAGGTGGGAAGAGAGAGAGAGAGAGAGAGGTGGGAAGAGAGAGAGAGATGGGAAGACAGAGAGAGAGGTGGGAAGACAGAGAGAGAGGTGGGAAGAGAGAGAGGTGGGAAGGAAGAGAGAGAGGTGGGAAGACAGAGAGAGAGGTGGGAAGAGAGAGAGAGAGAGGTGGGAAGAGAGAGGTGGGAAGACAGAGAGAGAGGTGGGAAGAGAGAGAGAGAGAGGTGGGAAGACAGAGAGAGAGGGGTGGGAAGAGAGAGAGGTGGGAAGACAGAGAGAGAGAGGTGGGAAGACAGAGAGAGAGGTGGGAAGACAGAGAGAGAGGTGAGAAGAGAGAGAGGTGGGAAGAGAGAGAGAAAGGTGGGAAGACAGAGAGAGATGGAAAGATAGAGGGAGAGAAACAGAGAGAGAAATACATTATTGTTTGTATTTTAACAACTCTTGGCTTCCAACTTATTCAATCACATGTACCTACGGGGGAAGGATGGCCAGCCACACAGGAGGGTGATTTTTACTAAGGAGGAGAAGGAGGTCTTTCTGACTGAGATACAGTAAATGCTGGCCATTTAGAAGTGAAAGGAATGATTGCCAAAATCAATCTATGTTTCTTCTGGCATGTGATTGTCAAGGAGGGATGTGCAAGTGAAATGCCTTTTTGTTTGTCAATCACATTCTATTATATCTGAAATTATTATGATTTCAATGAATGACATACCAGAGAGCACACAATGTTTCAATTTGTCACGTTGTACGTAAAGCTTAGTACCTGTCTAGCCTGCCAGAAGTTTGAGAAGATGAAGACTGTGGCACCAGAGTTGAAGCCTATCAAAGTTGTTGCACCATGACACATGATTGGTAAGAGTCACAATTCAAATTTTGCACTGATAAGTTGTTTTGTAATGGTTGCTTCATTTGACCACAGCTGAGTTCAATACTATAGAATGTGTCTGTGTGTGTCAGTATCCTTACAAATATGGCAATCTGCATACTATATGACACAGATAGGGGTAAGAATAAAGTGATCTTCTCTCTAACACTTTAAATGTTAAGGGTGGACCTCACCGTACCCTTCACAAAATCTAGGAATGGCAACCGCTGGTGTCTGACGGCAACCACCAAGTGGGTGGAGGCAATACCCATTAAGGTCAGTAAAGGAAGAGAATGTTCTTAACTCTAAATTCCCTTCTGTAACCCAATCAAAAGGGTGCTGGGAACCAAAAATAGATTTTCATTTTGTATGATACCCATCAAGGACAAGACTGGCGAGTCCACCTCCAAGGCGATGATGATGATCTTCAACGCCAACAGTTCTCCTGAGGTCATCTTGTGAGTGACAGTGGTCGTGAACTCTGGAACACGGTAAGGATATTATAGACTGCATTCTGTCACCAACTATATAAATAGCCAAGTCTATATACTGATGTACGATATTCTGTAGACCAACAAAGCCTTGTTTGAGGACTAGGAGGTGAAGCACTGGGTCTCTGCTGCATATCCTCCATTTGTTTTTATGTTGTTCTTTTTTACAAATAGATGTTATTGTTTTTCCATGGTACATACTGTAATCAGACATATTTCAGTATCTTACATTCTCAATAGATATCTCTTTCCTACCCCCTCCTCCGGGTTTGGATGAGCGGACCAACCAGACCCTCAAGATTGCCATGGGCAAGTCCCTTGACAGGTTCCAGGAACAGTGGGAGAACAACCTGAAGGTAAATCTCTTTGCACACAATGGCAGCGTCCAGGCCGTGTTGCAAGCACAGCTTCAGATGCAATCACTAGGCAAGGGCAATTTAAGTGTAGGAAAGGATGAAACAGCATTTGTGCCACCAGTAAGTACAGATTGTTGTATAAATCCCCCCCGCACAGTCCCCGCAGTCGGACAATTTTCATGCTCAACCGGTGTCGCTCATTCAGCCAACAGAAACTTTAAACCGATTCTCCCCATTAAGCAACGATTCGGTGTCAGAGGCTGAGCATTCTCAGGTCTCTCCTCCACCTGTTACGTAGTCTGAGCCGCCGAAGCCTCCCACTATTTGCTCTGACAAAGAGATAATCGTAGCCATTGGCGACTCCATTACCCACAATATTAGACTTAAAAATAATCATCCAGTGATCATACACTGTTTACCAGGGGGCAGGGCTACCGGCGTAAAGGCTAATCTGAAGATGGTGCTGTCTAAGGCTAAAACTGGCGAGTGTAGAGAGTATAGGGATATTGTTATCCTCGTCTGCACCAATTATGTTTTGATGAAATAGTCAGAGGTCACCAAGCGCAACGTAGCTTCAGTGTGTAAATCAGCTAGAAAGATGTGTCGGCATTGAGTAATTGTCTCTGGCCCCCTCCCACTTAGGTGGAGTGATGAGCTCTATAGCAGACTTTCTGCCCCTCCCAAAAGATAGAATTTGTAGATAATTGGCCATCTTTCTGGGACTCACCCACGAACAGGACCAAGCCTGGCCTGCTGCGGAGTGACAGACTCCATCCTAGCTGAAGGGGTGCTCTCATCTTATCCATGAACATAGTGTATGTGACCAATAACATTTGATTTGATTTGAGACCGGGCTCTAACTCTTCTAGCTCCACAATGAGATAGGGTGCAGGCCTGCCTGCCAGCTTAGTGGAGTCTGCCACTAGCACAGTCACTGTAGTCAGCTCAGCTATCCCCATTGAGACCGTGTCTGTGCCTCGATTTAGGTTGAGCAAAACAAAACATGGTGGTGTTCGCCTTAGCAATCTCAATGGAATAAAGACCTCCTCTATTCCTGTCAGTATTTAAAGTGATTGTGATGACTCACATCTCAAAACAGGGCTACTTAATGTTAGATCCCTCCCCTCACCCAAGCCAGTCATAGTCAACGAACTAAACACTGATCATAATCTTGATGTGATTGGCCTGACTGAAACATGACTCAAGCCTGATTCATTTACTGTGATAAATGAGGCCTCTCCTCCTGGTTACACTAGTGACCATATCCCCCCGCGCATCCCGCAAAAGGCAGAGGTGTTTATAACATTTATGACCGCACATTTTAATGTACAAAAAAAAGACTGCGTCTTTTGAGCTTCTAGTCATGATATCTATGCAGCCTACTCAATCACTTTTTATAGCTACTGTTTACAGGCTTCCTGGGCCGTATACAGCGTTCATCACTGAGTTCCCTGAATTGCTATCGGACCTTGTAGTCATGGCAGATAATATTCACATTTTTGGTGACATGGAAAAGTCCACAGACCCACTCCAGACCTACTCATTGCCACAGTCATGCCCTGGATCTAGTTTTGTCCCATGGAATAAATATTGTGGATCTAAATGTTTATCCTCATAATCCTGGACTATCGGACCACAATCGTATTACGTTTGCAAGCGGAACAAACAATCTGCTCAGACCCAAACCAAGGATCATCAAAAGTTGTGATATAAATTATTGGACAACCCAAAGATTCCTAGATGCCCTTCCAGACTCCCTCCACCTACCCAGGGATGTCGGAGTACAAAAATCAGTTAACCATCTAACTGAGGATCTAAATTTAACCTTGCCAAATACCCTAGATGCAGTCGCACCCCTAAAAACAAAAAACATTTGTCACAAGAAATTTGCTCCATAAAATTGGAATGGAAATGGTGCTCCACCAAACTGGAAGTCTTCCGACTAGCTTGGAAGGACAGTACCGTACAATATCAAAGAGGCCTCAGTGCTGCTCGATTATCCTATTCTTCCAACCTAATTGAGGAGAACAACAACAATTCCCCCCCAAAAATTCATACTGTTGCAAAGCTAACTAAAAAGCAGCATTCAACAAGAGAAGATAGCTTTTACTTCAGCAGTGATAAATGAATGAACTTCTTCGAAGAAAAGATCATGATCATTAGAAAGCCAATTACAGACTCCTCTTTGAATCTGCGTATTTCTCCAAAGCTCAGTTGTCCTGAGTCTGCAGGACCTAGGATCAATGGAGACACCCACGTTATTTAATTCTGTATTTCTTGACACATTCCTGAATATAGTCATGGCCTCCAAACCCGCAAGCTGCATACTGGATCATATTCCAACTAAACTACTGAAAGAGCGAATCCCTGTGCTTTGCCCTCCTATGTTGAACATAATAAATGGCTCCCTATCCACCAGATGTGGACCAAACTCACTAAGAGTTGCAGTAAAAAAGCCTCTCTTGAAATAGCCAAAACTATTGTCCTAAATCGAATCTCCCATTCCTCTCAAAAGTTGTAGAAAAAGCTGTTGCACAGCAACTCACTGCTTTTGTCTACAATAATGTATACAAAACGCTTCCGTCTGGTTTTTGACCCCATCATACCACCGAGATTACACTTGTGAAGGTGGTAAATTACCTTTTAATGGTGTCATACCAAGGCTCTGCATCTGTCCTCATGCTCCTAGACCTTAGTGCTGCACCATCGATCACTACATTATTGTGGAGAGATTAGAAACCCTAATTGGTCTACACGGACAAGGTCTTGCCTGGTTTAGATCTTATCTGTCGGGAAAGATTACAGCTCGTCTCTGTGGATTGTTTTTCCTCTGACAAATCAATTGTAAGTTTCGGCGTTCCTCAAGGTTCCGTTTTAGGATGATATCGTCCTAATGGCCTGGTACTCAGGACGATGTCAAAAGCAGCACTAAGGTCTAGGAGCACGAGGACAGATGCAAAGCCTCGGTCTGATGCCATTAAAAGGTAATTTACCACCTTCACAAGTGCAGTCTGAGTGCTATGATGGGGTCTAAAACCAGACTGAAGCATTTCGTATACATTGTTTGTCTTCAGGAAGGCAGTAAGTTGCTGCGCAACAGCCTTTTGTAAAAATTTGGAGAGGAATGGAAGATTCGATATAGGCCGATAGTTTTTTATATTTTCTGGGTCAAGGTTTGGCTTTTTCAAGAGAGGCTTTATTACTGCCACTTTTAGTGAGTTTGGTGCACAGCTGGTGAATCCTGAGAATGACAGACTTTGATGACAAAGGACCGCCGAGTCAACTTCCTGTCCAGTGAGCACAGCACAAAAAGGTGAGTCCAAAAATGTCTTGTATGCTGCTGTATAAATAAAGTAATATGCCGGGGAGATATGTACCATATACTGTAGCTAAGAAAGTAATACTTAGTGTATGTTGTGTAGTAAGTTGTTAGTAGCCCATGTTATTCCGTCCTAGCTCGCTCATTAATGTCTTCATCCAAATTACGGATTGCCTCTTATCCGCTTGTCGTCCACTTATGCCATAGTCTGTACATCTCAACTGTCAGCAGAAACCACATTTGTTTAAGCAAGTCAGCCACGTCAGCGATGTGTTTTTAAAAGGCAGTAAATGAGGCTGAATGAACTGTTTCTCTGCCAGACAAGACTCCGCTGATAGCCAGGTGTAGCAGTGGTAAGGTGTTGGGACTCTGCTGTTGGGACTTTATGTAGGCCCTAACAGTTTGTGGGCACCGCTTGTCACAATTATAGTGCAGTTAATGTATTGTTTAGTGTTGTGTTGTGTTGCGTATTGGCTTTGCTTTGTTGGCATGCATCTAAAAAACATTTTGAGGGAGTTTGTCCCACCAAGATTTACATGCTAAAATCGCCACTGCGTATGATAAGGACAGATATATGATCTGATGGAAACTAATGTTCTCTCCAGTTTTAGTCATAACTCCCAATGCCTACCAATGCAAAAGCTGCCATCACCCTGTCAATGATGGCCTGGGGTTGCGTTCAGTGCCAGTATCCTCTCTAGCGGTGGACTAAAATAATGAAACCCAACTAGAGAACTGCAACGACCAGCCATCTGTCTAACAGGAAAATAGGGTTTTTCTGGTCTACGGTGTTGGCAGGGAGGTCATTCCACATGGAGAGAGGGAGGGAGGCATGAAGAAAGGAAGGAAGGAAGGAAGAGAGAGAGAGAGAGAGAGAGAGAGAGAGAGAGAGAGAGAGAGAGAGAAAGAGAGAGAGAGAGAGAGAGAGAGAGAGAGAGAGAGAGAGAGAGAGAGAGAGAGAGAGAGAGAGAGAGAGAGAAGAGAGTTCCTAAGCAGCATTAGACTTAAGAGAGACAGGGATTACCAGAGGGACGAGAAGACGAGAGCTCTCTGTTTTATCAGAATTATCACTAATCCAATCCTATTCGTGCTACAGCATCACTCCCACACAAACACACACACACACACACACAAACACATCTAACGATTGCTGGGAGCTAAAGTGCTTTTCAGAGAGAGAAAGAGAGAGGGAGAATTACATAATCTGCGCAGGTTCTATCAGACCTGGACCCTGATAGTTAACCTAAACAATAGATCTAGATTTCAGGATCACAAAAACGATACTATTTGGACACAGCTCTATTAGAACACACACAAAACTATACGTATCTATGACTAAATATCAGCACTGCAGGTAGCTGTCACATGGCTATGAACGAGCTGAGAGATAAAGCAAGAATAGCATTCTATGCCATTAAAAGAAACATTAAAATTGAAATTCCAATTAGGATCTGGCTCAAAACGTTACAATCAGTTATAGAACCAATTGCTCTATATGGCAGCGAAGTATGGGATCCGCTCTCCGATAATGAATTTACCAAATGGAACAAACATCCAATCGAAATACTGCACGCTGAGTTTTGCAAGAGTGTATTGATACAAGCTTGTAGAGCAGAAGTGGGCCAATAGCCCCTCCTTATTTGAATTGAGAAAAAAAGCCATATGATTTTACAACCATCTAAAAACAAGCGATCTCAAAATATTTCATCACTAAGCCCTACAATGTCAAGGGATGAAACAAGAAAAGAGTCCCCTCAGTCAGCTGGTTCTGAGGCTCACCTCACCTCACTAATGCAAACCAACCCCATAGAGGATCAGGACAGCACACAGAAAATCCATCCAAATTATCACAGAGCAAAAATATATATATTTCTATCACCTATTGGAAAGACACCACAAAAAATCCGAACTTCAATGTTATTTAGCTCCAAACAGACAGTACACGGTGGCAGACTACAGATGTAGGATCTGAATTTGAGCCAATTTGTGATAGCAGGAAAATATTCCTGCATGAACAATGAATGTGAATTATTATGTGGATGATAAATTGGTATTTTCTTTTTTAGGGGTTGTCTACGTTTTTGTTAGGGAAAATCAAGTCTGACATTTCAAAGTGGAAATTACAAACTTCAGAAGCCATTTTAAACCTCAAACACACTAAGAGTTGAAAATGTCCTGCATTGCAGGAAAGTTCTCCTGCAACAGTATGATCAAATTTAGATCCTACATCTGTAACCACTGACTGATGGAAAACACTGATTATGTCCAGACTCAGTGAGCACAGCATGGCCATAGAGATGTGCTCACTCTGCTCCCAGAGAAAGGTAGAGTTGCATTTCCTATTAAACTGTGTCAAATACACAATTAAGGTTAAGTGCATTGCTCAGCTCGGTTACCGACCCCACACTCTTAATCACTAGGCTATCTGCCGCCCAGACCTAAGAGTATCTTTCTTTCCCAAAATTCTAATTCATTTCAAAGAATTTGAAACAAAAAAAATAGGGCGCAAAAGTATATTTATTGGGTGAAAAATGTGGCCTCCTAGTGTTGCAAAGGGAGGGAATATTACTGGTAACTTTCTAAGTTTACCAGTAAACTAACAGAATTTTGATAACTTTTACATTTTCTTATTTTGTATTTTATCACATGACATCTAGAGGCCTTTTTTGTTACTATAACTGTTATCTCAGTGTGGCTTTAATCAGATAAGATGATTTTAAAATTACAAAAAATACAATGACGAAGCTGTAAAACATTATCCTAAACATAAATCGTCAACTTAGTGAATCAATTGGTGTTTAATATGAGGATTTCAGCATGAAATGTCCTTCATATTTTTTACACACTTTTATTTATTTTACTATGTCAATATATATTTGTTGTTTTGACTCCAAACTGGTTGCAGTTGTGGAAAATAGTATAAAGTAAATAATTGAAAATGTCAGTGTTTGATTAGATGCTTTTTTCATTAATTAGGCTATTTTCTCTTGAACTATATGGACTGTCTACTAACACAGATATTTAAAAATAATATTACTATATAGGATTTATATATATATTTTAAGCTATTCAAGTATAAATTACAAGAGTTACCATACACTACATGACCATAAAGTATGTGGACACCTGCTCAAGGAACATCTCATTCCAAAATCATGGGCATTAATATGGAGTTGGTTCCACCTTTGCTGCTATAACAGTCTCCACTCTTCTGGGAAGGCTTTCCACTAGATGTTGGAAAAGTGCTACGGGGACTTGCATCCATTCAGCCACAAGAGCATGAGTCAGGTCGGCACTGATGTTGGGCCATTAGGCCTGGCTCCCAGTCGGCATTCCAAGTCATACCCAAGGTGTTCAATGGGGTTGAGGTCAGGGCTCTCTGCAGGCCAGTCAAGTTCTTCCAAACCGATCTTGACTAATGTCACGAGAATTATGTTCTCAATGTTCATAAACCAATTCAATTCAATTACTCAGTCTCGACCAGGATTTGTAAGATACTGGTAGGGTTGACAACAGACAGAGGCCCAGTCCACAATAGTCAAAAAACGTTCTGGCGTGCACAATACAAAGACCTTCATTTTATAGCGACACACATACTTCCACACAAAACATTAGGTGTCCTACGCCCACACTGTCCTGCTACCCAGCCGACAGAGATTAGGGGAGTCCGTGAGAATAAATTCTTCCCTGCCCTCCCTCAAGATAGGGAGAGACCCTGGGAAGTTCTCAGTGCCCCCAGCCAAGGTTGGCACTGAATCTTGCTCAGACAGTCTGTTATCAAGATACTAGATATATTGTCACAAATATATTGTTATAACCTAATTCTGACTAAGAACTACACTCCCGGATATATAATTATACTGACTAAAACCACACACAGCATTAGAATAATCTAATGATTCTAATCAATTTCATACAATCATATGGTTTCAGAGTGTAATATTCTAATAATTTATTAAAACATATCCCATTAACAACTAACCATTTCTGTATGGACCTCGCTTTGTGCACAGGAAAGGGCCTTCCCTAAAATGTTGCCACAAAGTTGGAAGCACAGAACTGTATAGAATGTCATTGTATGCTGTAGCGTTAATATTTCCTTTCACTGGAACTAAGGGGCCTAGCCCGAACCATGAAAAACAGCTCCAGACCATTATTCCTCCTCCAACAAACTTTACAGCTGGCATCCGCCAAACCCAGATTCGTCTGTCAGACCAGATGGTGAAGCGTGATTCATCACTCCAGAGAAAGCGTTTCTACTGCTCCTGAGTCCAATGGCGGCAAGCTTTACACAACTCCAGCCGATGCTTGTCATTGCACATGGTGATATAAGGCTTACATGCGGCTGCTCCATCATGGAAACCCATTTCATGAAGCTCCCGACGTACTTGTGCTGACGATGCTTCCAGAGGCAGTTTGGAACTCGGTAGTGAGTGTTGCAAGGACAGACAATGTGTACGCGCTACACGCTTCAGCGCTTGGCGGTCCCGTTCTTTGTACGATGCAGCTCTAGTAGGGCAGAAATTTGACGAACTTACTCGTTGGAAAGGTGGCATCCTATGACAATGCTACGTTGAAAGTCACTGAGCTCTTCAGTAAGGCAATTCTACTGCCAATGTTTGTCTATGTCTGTGTGCTCAATATTATACATTTGTCAGCAACTGGTATGGCTGACATAGCCAAATCCACAAATTTAAAGGGGTGTCCACATACCTTTGTATATATAGTGTAGATTACCATAGATTACCTGTTAATTACCAAAATTGGCTGAACGTTCTGGTAACTTTGGTAAATAACGCGTAGCTTTGCAATTCTACACCTGCCACAACCTGAGGGACATCTGGTGAAAAGTACAATCTGTGTAACGATTGTCCTCTTCTTCTGACGAGAAGTAAGAGAGATCGGACCAATGTGCAGCGTGGTAAGTGTCCATAACAATACTTTATTTACAAGAACACTAAACTACAAAATAACAACGTGAAATACCAAAACAGTCCAGTGTGGCACAAACACTCCAGGCTACCTAAGTATGGTTCTCAATCAGGGACAACGATTGACAGCTGCCTCTGATTGAGAACCATACCAGGCCAAACACAGAAATCCCAAATTATAGAAAAAGGAACATAGACTGCCCACCCCAACTCACGCCCTGACCATACTAAAACAAAGACAAAACAAAGGAACTAAGGTCAGAACGTGACAGTACCCCCCCTTAAAGGTGTGGACTCCGGCTGCAAAACTTGAACCTGGGAGGGGAGGGTCTGGGTGGGCGTCTGTCCGCGGTGGCGGCTCTGGCGCGGGACGTTGTCGTTTATTCAGTGTTCAGTGTTCATTATTCTTGTTAAAAACCAAGATGAACCCTTACCACGCTGCGTATTGGTCCGATCCTTGCTACTCCTCCTCAGAAGAGGAAAGCCGTTACAGAATCACCCACCACCAAAGGACCAAGCAACGTGGTAACGGGCAGCAGCAGCTGCTCCAGACTCCTGGACATGAGAGGAGGTCTTGGATGGCAATGGACCCTGGGCACAGCCGGGAGAATATCACCGCCCCAAGGCAGAGCTGGTATCAGGAGGCAGCGTGGTTGGAAGCCCAAGAGGCAGCCCCAAACATTTTTTCGGGGCGACACACAAGGAGTGTGGCACACAAGGAGTGTGGCACACAAGGAGTGTGGCAGGAGACCTGCGCCAACTCCCCGTGCTTACCGTTGAGAGAGAGGGACCGGGCAGGCACCGTGTTATGCCGTGAGGCGCACGGTATCCCTGGTGCGCAGGCATAGCCCGGTGCAGTACATAGCAGCGCCTCGTATCGGCCGGGCTAGAGTGGGCATCGAGCCAGGTGCCATGAAGCCGGCTCAGCGCATCTGGTCTCCAGTGCGTCTCCTCGGGCCGGGGTACATGGCACCAGCCCTACTCATGGTGTCCCCAGTTCGCCAGCACAGTCCAGTGCAGGCTATTCCACCTCGCCGCACTGGCATGGCTACGGGGAGCATCCAGTCAGGTAGGGTTGGGCAGGCTCGGTGCTCGAGACCTCCAGTGAGCCTTCACGGTCCGGTCTATCCGGTGCCACCCTCCGGTGGCAGCCCCCCGCACCAGGCTGTCTCTCCTTCTCCTCCCTACAGGTGCTCCCGCCTGTCCAGTGCTGCCAGAGTCTCCCGTCTGTCCTGAGCTGTCAGAGTCTCCCGTCTGTCCTGAGCTGCCAGAGCCGCCCGTCTGTCCTGAGCTGCCAGAGCCGCCCGTCTGTCCTGAGCTGCCAGAGCCGCCCGTCTGTCCTGAGCTGCCAGAGCCGTCCGTCAGTCAGGAGCTGCCAGAGCCGTCCGTCAGCCAGGAGCTGCCAGAGCTGTCCATCAGTCAGGAGCTGCCACGTTCTGACCTGAATTCTGTTGTTATGTCTTTGTTTTAGTATGGTCAGGGCGTGAGTTGGGTGGGTTGTCTATGTTCCTTTTTCTATGATTTGGGATTTCTGTGTTTGGCCTGGTATGGTTCTCAATCAGAGGCAGCTGTCAATCGTTGTCCCTGATTGAGAACCATACTTAGGTAGCCTGGTTTCACTTTTGAGTTGTGGGTGATTATTTTCCGTGTCAGTGTTTTGTTCCACACGGAACTGTTTCGGATTAGTTTTTTCACGTTGTCGTTTATTGTTTTGTTCAGTGTTCACTATTCTTATTAAAAACCAAGATGAACACTTACCATGCTGCGTATTGGTCCGATCCTTGCTACTCCTCCTCAGAAGAGGAAGAGGAAAGCCGTTACAATCTGACAATAGTATTTGTGATTATGTTTTGTTTTGGCTTTCATAATAAGCATGCACCCATTAAGAAAATTACATTAGAAACTGTTAAAAACTTCTTAAGTCTAGGGGGCACTATTTTCACGTCTGGATAAAAAGTGTGCCCAAAGTAAACTGCCTGTTACTCAGGCCCAAGAGCTAGGATATGCATACTATTAGTCGATTTGGATAGGAAACACTCTGAAGTTTCTAAGACTGTTTGAATGATGTCTGTGAGTATAACAGAACCTATTTGGCAGGCGAAACCCCAAGGGCAAACCACTAGGATTTTTTGGGGGGGGGTTCACTCTCTTTTCAATGAGTTTTCATTGGGAATCTAAAATTCTAAGACAGCTGCTTGCAGTTCCTATCGCTTCCACTGGATGTCAACAGTCTTTAGAAATTGGTTGATGTTTTTCCTTTGAGAAATTAAGAAGTAGGGTTGTCCAGAACGAGGGTCAAGTGAAGTGTACTGTTTGATAGAGGCGAGTGACCTGTAAAGCACGCTCCACTTTGTTTTCCTCCGGTATTGAACACAGTTTATTACGTCTTACATTTGATAGAAAATACCTAAAGTTGGATTAGGAAAGTTGTTTGAAATGTTTGGACCAAGTTTACAGGTAACTAATTAGATCATGTGTAGTCATGAGTTGGAACCAGTGTATTTTCTGAATCATATGCGCCAAATAAATGGACATTTTGGATATATAAAGACACAATTTATCGAACAGAAGGACCATTTGTGATGTTTAATGGACATATTGGAGTGCCAACAGAAGAAGATCTTCAAAGGTAAGGCATGAATTATGTGTTTGCTGGGGTGCTGTCCTCGGATAATAGCATGGTTTTCTTTTGCCGTAAAGCCTTTTTGAAATCTGACACTGTGGCTGAATTAACAAGAAGTTCATCTTTAAATCGGTGTATAACACTTGTATGATTTATGAAATATTATTATGAGTATTTCTGTTTTTGAATTTGGCGCGCTGCTATTTCACTGGGTGTTGTCAAATCAATCCCGTTAACGGGATTGGCGTGTGAAGGGATCACTAAGAGTTAAATCCCTGTGGATTGATGAGGAATTTCAAAATTGTATGGTGGAGAGGGATGAGGAAAAGGAATGGCAAATAAGTTTGGCTGCACAACCGATTGGCAAACGTACTGCAAATTGAGAAATCATGTGATTAAACTTAAGAAAATGAAGAAACTACACTATCAAACAAAGAAAAATGATATAAAGAATGACAGTAAAAAGCTTTGGAGCACCTTAAATGAAAAGGCAAACTCAGCTCCATCATTTATTGAATCAGAAGGCTCATCCGTCACAAAACCCACTGATATTGCCAATTACTTTAATGATTTTGTTCCCTGGCAAGATTAGCAAACTTAGACAAGACATGCTTGCAACAAACGCTGACACTGCACATCCAAGTGTAACTGATACAATTCTGAAAGACAAGTGTTGTAATTTTGAAGTGGTGAAAAGGTGAAAGAGGTGGAAGAGGTGAGAAAATGATTGTTGTCCATCAAAAATGACAAGCCATCGGGGTCTGACAACTTGGATGGAAAATTACTGAGGATAATAGAGGACGATATTGCCACTCCTATTTGCCATATCTTCAATCAAAACCTACTAGAGAGTGTGTGCCCTCAGGGCTGGAGGGAGCAAAGTCATTCCACTACCCAAGAATAGTAACGTCCCCTTTACTGGCTCAATTAGCTGACCAATCAGCCTTTTACCAACCCCTAGTAAACATTTGGAAAAATTGTGTTTGACCAGATACAGTGGTATTTTACTGTAAACAAATTGACTACAGACTTTCAGCATGCTTATAGGGAAGGACATTCAACAAGTACGGCACTTACACAAATGACTGATGATTGGCTGAGAGTAATTGATGCTAAAAAAGATTGTGGGAGCTGCTTTGTTAAACTTTTGTTTTTATATATTTCGATTTTTTGGGCATTGTTTGCTGTTTTCTTCAGTCTTTTTTCTCTTAGTTCATTCTCTTGGTTGTTGATGCATTGGGGGGCTCTTGGGTGTGGGGAATGGAATTAACATTATTTTTTATTTTTCTTCTTGGGGGGACTGTGGGAGGGGTCTTGAATGGTTGAGGTACAGCTATTAGGGAACTGTGGGGGGGGATCTTGGAGGGTTCGGGTTCACGTTTTTTTGGCCTAGGAGTCAACGTGCCCTTGCGCAGGGCATTGACCCTGGATGCTTCTGTGTGTCGCTCTGAATGGGATTTTGTTGGATGACTGATATGTACAGTCGTGGCCAAATGTTTTGAGAATGACACAAATATACATTTTCACAAAGTCTGCTGCCTCAGTTTGTATGATGCCAATTTGCATATACTCCAGAATGTTATGAAGAGTGATCAGATGAATTGCAATTAATTGCAAAGTCTCTCTTCGCCATGCAAATGAACTGAATCCCCAAAAACATTTCCATTGAATTTCAGCCCTGCCACAAAAGGACTAGCTGACATCATGTCAGTGATTCTCTCGTTAACACAGGTGTGAGTGTTGACGAGGACAAGGTTGGAGATCACTCTGTCGTGCTGATTGAGTTCAAATAACAGACTGGAAGCTTCAAAAGGAGGGTGGTGCTTGGAATCATTGTTCTTCCCCTGTCATCCATGGTTACCTGCAAGGAAACACGTGCCGTCATCATTGCTTTGCACAAAAAGGGCTTCACAGGCAAGGATATTGCTGCCAGTAAGATTGCACCTAAATCAACCATTTACTGGATCATCAAGAACGTCAAGGAGAGCGGTTCAGTTGTTGTGAAGAAGGCTTCAGGGCGCCCAAGAAAGTCCAGCAAGCGCCAGTCCGTCTCCTAAAGTTGTTTCAGCTGCGGGATTGGGGCACCACCAGTGCAGAGCTTGCTCAGGAATTGCAGTGGCAGGTGTGAGTGCATCTGCATGCCCAGTGAGGCGAAGACTTCTGGAGGATGGCCTGGTGTCAACAAGGGCAGCAAAGAAGCCACTTCTCTCCAGGAGAAACATCAGGGACAGACTGATATTCTGCAAAAGGTACAGGGATTGGACTGCTGAGGACTGGGGTAAAGTCATGTTCTCTGATGAATCCCCTTTCTGATTTCCGAGCTTATCCGGAGAAGACAAGGTGAGCGCTACCATCAGTCCTGTGTCATGCTAACAGTAAAGCATCCTGAGACCATTCATGTGTGGGGTTGCTTCTCAGCCAAGAGAGTGGGCTCACTCACAATTTTGCCTAAGAACACAGCCATGAATAAAGAATGGTACCAACACATCCTCCGAGAGCACCTTCTCCCAACCATCCAGGAACAGTTTGGTGACGAACAGTGCCTTTTCCTGCATGATGGAGCACTTTGCCATAAGGCAAAAGTGATCATTTAAGTGGCTCGGGGAACAAAACATCAATATTTTGGGTCCATGGCCAGGAAACTCCCCAGACCTTAATTCCATTGAGAACTTGTGGTCAATCCTCAAGAGGTGGGTGGACAAATGTAAACCCACAAATTCTGACCAACTCCAAGCATTGATTATGCAAGAATGGGCTGCCATCAGTCAGGATGTGGCCCAGAAGTTAATTGACAGCATGCCAGGGCAGATTACAGTGGTCTTGAAAAAGAAGGGTCAACACTGCAAATATTGACTCTTTGTCTCATTCTCAAAACTTTTGGCCACACCTGTAGTTGTTGCGCGACTTCACTGCTAGTATATTGTATGTTTCCGTTAATCAATTAAAAAATATATATGTACTGTATATATATATATATATATATATATATATATATATACACCAAGCCATGAGGTTGAAGGAATTGTCTGTAGAGCTCCGAGACAGGATTGTGTCGAGGCACAGATCTGGAGAAGGGTACCAAAACATTTTTGCAGCATTGAAGGTCCCTAAGAACACAGGGGTCTCCATCATTTTTAAATGGAAAGAGTTTGGAAGCACCAAGACTCTTCCTAGAGCTAGCCGCCGGGCCAAACTGAGCAATCGGGGGAGAAGGTCCTTGGTCAGGGAGGTGACAAAGAACCCGATGGTCACTCTGATAGAGCTGTAGAGTTCCTCTGTGGAGATGGGACAACCTTCCAGAAGAACAACCATCTCCGCAGCACTAGAGTGGCCAGACAGAAGCCACTCAGTAAAAGGCACATGTTAGCTCACTGGTGGCAGCATCATGCTGTGGGGATGTTCTTCAGTGGCAGGGACTGGGAGACTAGTCAGGATCGAGGCAAAGATGAACAGAGCAAAGTACAGAAAGATCCTTGATGTTAACCTGCTCCAGGGCCCACAGGACCTCAGACTGGGGTAAAGGTTCGCCTTCCAAAAGGACAAGGACCCAAGCACACAGCCAAGACAAGCAGTAGTGGCTTTGGGACAAGTTTCTGACTGTCCTTGAGTGGCCCAACCAGAGCCCAGACTTGAACCCGATCGAACATCTCTGGAGAGACCTGAAAATAGCTGTACAGCGACGCTCCGCATCCAGCCTGACAGAGCTTGAGAGGATCTGCAGAGAAGAATGGCAAAGCTTGTAGCGTTATACTGAAGAAGGCTCAAGGATTTAGTCGCTGCCAAAGGTGATTCAACAAAGTACTGAGTAAAGGGTCTGAATACTTATGTAAATATGATATTTCAGTTTTTACAATTTTTAATACATTTGCAAACATTTCTAAAAACCTGTTTTTGCTTTGTCATTATAGGGTATTACGTGTGGATTGATGAGGGGAAAAAAACAATTTAATACATTTACAATAAGGCTATAACACAGCAAAATGTGGAAAAAGTCAAGGGGTCTGAAAACTTTCCGAAGGCACTGTATGTATTTATATATATATATATATGTCCCCTTGAAATTTGTGGAACATCCAAACAGAGATAGCAAGCTACAACAGCTTCTCCTACATTGGGCATTCACACCTGTGTGGTTGATGTGACGACACCCATCATGCGATCAGTTTGTCTGCCTTCAACATCGAGGGAAAAGGATCGAAATCCGACACCCAGCATGCGATCATTTTGTCTGCCTTCAACGTTGAGGGAAAAGGAGTGAAATCCAACACTCATCATTCACACAACACAAAAACACACTACCCAAGTGGATGACCATTCATATTTTATTTTTGCCAATTGAATTCTGGAATTCTTGCAAGCAATTTTCTTTTTTGTATTCCATTGTTGTATATTGATGTAGATGTTACTGTTAAGATACCTGTGAGATTTTGACATTTGATTCTTGATCTTTTAATAACTTGTTATTTTGATATTTGACCGTTCCATTAGTGAATAAATATGCCGGGTTTAGGTTCCTCTATTTTAATGATTTGCTTCACGTCTCATTACTCCTCCTTGAGCTAAAAAGAGTATTGTAGCCCATTACCACATTCAGATGAGATAAGAATATTTCAGTAATTGTACATTTGATGTCCTTTACACATTGAGTAGACATTGCTTTTCTGTAGACAAACATAAATACCAGTGGAGGTTGTTGAGGGGAGGACTGCTCATAATAATGGCTGGAATGGAGTCAATGGAATGGCATCAAACACATGGAAATGTTTGAACGTGCTGATACCTTTCCACTCATTCCACTCCAGCCCTTACAATTAGCCCATCCTTCCCAATTAAGGTGACACCAACCTCCTGTGACACACATACACTGAGTGTACCAAACATTAAGAACACCTTCCTAATATTGAGTTGCACCCTCCCATTTGGCCCTCAATTCGTCGGGCATGAATTCTACAAGGTGTCGAAAGTGTTCAAATCAAATCCAAATTTACTTGTCACATACATATGGTTAGCAGATGTTAATGGTCACATACATATGGTTAGCAGATGTTAATGGTCACATACATATGGTTAGCAGATGTTAATGGTCACATACATATGGTTAGCAGATGTTAATGCGAGTGTAGCGTGCTTCTTGTCACATACATATGGTTAGCAGATGTTAATGCCAGTGTAGCGTGCTTCTTGTCACATACATATGGTTAGCAGATGTTAATGGTCACATGCAGATGTTAATGGTCACATACATATGGTTAGCAGATGTTAATGCGAGTGTAGCGTGCTTCTTGTCACATACACATGGTTAGCAGATGTTAATGGTCACATACATATGGTTAGCAGATGTTAATGGTCACATACATATGGTTAGCAGATGTTAATTCGAGTGTAGCGTGCTTCTTGTCACATACATATGGTTAGCAGATGTTAATGCCAGTGTAGCGTGCTTCTTGTCACATACATATGGTTAGCAGATGTTAATGCGAGTGTAGCGTGCTTCTTGTCACATACATATGGTTAGCAGATGTTAATGCGAGTGTAGCGTGCTTCTTGTCACATACACATGGTTAGCAGATGTTAATGCGAGTGTAGCGTGCTTCTTGTCACATACATATGGTTAGCAGATGTTAATGGTCACATACATATGGTTAGCAGATGTTAATGCGAGTGTAGCGTGCTTCTTGTCACATACATATGGTTAGCAGATGTTAATGCCAGTGTAGCGTGCTTCTTGTCACATACATATGGTTAGCAGATGTTAATGGTCACATGCAGATGTTAATGGTCACATACATATGGTTAGCAGATGTTGATGCGAGTGTAGCGTGCTTCTTGTCACATACACATGGTTAGCAGATGTTAATGGTCACATGCATATGGTTAGCAGATGTTAATGGTCACATACATATGGTTAGCAGATCTTAATGCGAGTGTAGCGTGCTTCTTGTCACATACATATGGTTAGCAGATGTTAATGCCAGTGTAGCGTGCTTCTTGTCACATACATATGGTTAGCAGATGTTAATGCCAGTGTAGCGTGCTTCTTGTCACATACATATGGTTAGCAGATGTTAATGCGAGTGTAGCGTGCTTCTTGTCACATACATATGGTTAGCAGATGTTAATGCGAGTGTAGCGTGCTTCTTGTCACATACATATGGTTAGCAGATGTTAATGCCAGTGTAGCGTGCTTCTTGTCACATACATATGGTTAGCAGATGTTAATGCGAGTGTAGCGTGCTTCTTGTCACATACGTATGGTTAGCAGATGTTAATGCGAGTGTAGCGTGCTTCTTGTCACATACGTATGGTTAGCAGATGTTAATGCGAGTGTAGCGTGCTTCTTGTCACATACGTATGGTTAGCAGATGTTAATGCGAGTGTAGCGTGCTTCTTGTGCTTCTAGTTCCGACTGTGCAGTAATATCTAACAAATAATCTAACCTAACAGTTTCACAACAACTACCTTATACACACAAGTGTAAAGGAATGAATAAGAATATGTACATATAAATATATGGATGAGCGATGGCTGAACGGCATAGGCAAAATGCAGTAGATGGTATAGAGTACAGTATATACATATGAGATGAGTAATGTAGGGTATGTAAGCATTATATAAAGTGGCATTGTTTAAAGTGGCTAGTGATACATTTATTACATACATTTTTTCATTATTAAAGTGGCTAGAGACGAGTCAGAATGTTGGCAGCAGCCACTCAATGTTAGTGGTGGCTGTTTAACAGTCTGATGGCCTTGAGATAGAAGCTGTTTTTCAGTCTCTCGGTCCCCGCTTTGATGCACCTGTACTGACCTCGCCTTCTGGATGATAACGGGGTGAACAGGCAGTGGCTCGTTGTCCTTGATGATCTTTTTGGCCTTCCTGTGAAATCGGTGGTGTAGGTGTCCTGGAGGGCAGGTAGTTTGCCCCCGGTGATGCGTTGTGCAGATCTCACTACCCTCTGGAGAGCCTTACGGTTGTGGGTGGAGCAGTTGCCGTACCAGGCGGTGATACAGCCCGACAGGATGCTCTCGATTGTGCATCTGTAAAAGTTTGTGAGTGTTTTTGGTGACAAGCCGAATTTCTTCAGCCTCCTGAGGTTGAAGAGGCGCTGCTGCGCCTTCTTCACCACGCTATCTGTGTGGGTGGACGATTTCAGTTTGTCCGTGATGAGGAACTTAAAACTTTCCACCCTCTCCACTACTGTCCCGTCGATGTGGATAGGGGGCTGCTCCCTCTGCTGTTTCCTGAAGTCCACGATCATCTCCTTTGTTTTGTTGACATTGAGTGTGAGGTTATTTTCCTGACACCACACTCCGAGGGCCCTCACCTCCTCCCTGTAGGCCATCTCATTGTTGTTGGTAATCAAGCCTACCCCTGCAGTGTTGTCTGCAAACTTGATGATTGAGTTGGAGGCGTGCATGGCCACGCAGTCATGGGTGAACAGGGAGTACAAGAGAGGGCTGAGAACGCACCCTTGTGGCACCCCAGTGTTGAGGATCAGCGGCGTGGAGATGTTGTTACCTACCCTCACCACCGGGGGGGGGGGGGGGGGCAGTCAGGAAGTCCAGGACCCAGTTGCACAGGGCAGTGTCGAGACCCAGGGTCTCGAGCTCAATGACGTGTTTGGAGGGTAGTATGGTGTTAAATGCTGAGCTGTAGTCCATGAACAGCATTCTTACATAGGTATTCCTCTTGTCCAGATGGGTTAGGGCAGTGTGCAGTGTGATTGCGATTGCGATTGCGATTGCATCGTCTGTGGACCTATTGGGGCGGTAAGCAATTTGGAGTGGGTCGGGGGTGTCAGGTAGGGTGGAGGTGATATGGTCCTTGACTAGTCTCTCAAAGCACTTCATGATGACGTAAGTGAGTGCTATGGGGCGGTAGTCATTTAGCTCAGATACCTTAGCTTTCTTGTGAACAGGAACAATGGTGGCCCTCTTGAAGCATGTGGGAAGAGCAGACTGGGATAAGGGTTGATTGAATATGTCCGTAAACACACCAGCCAGCTGGTCTGCGCATGCTCTGAGGACGCGGCTGGGGATGCCATCTGGGCCTGCAGCCCTGCGAGGGTTAACACGTTTAAATGTTTTACTCATGTTGTCTGCAGTGTAGGAGAGCCCACAGGTTTTGGTAGCGGGCGTGTCAGTGGCACTGTATTGTCCTCAAAGCGAGCCAAGAAGTATTTTAGTTTGTCTGGGAGCAAGACATCGCGATCTGCGACGGGGCTGGTTTTTCTTTTGTAGTCCGTGATTGACTGTAGACCCTGCAACATACCACTCTTGTCTGAGCCGTTGAATTGCGACTCTACTTTGTCTCTATACTGACGCTTAGCTTGTTTGATTGCCTTGCGGAGGGAATAGCTACCCTGTTTGTTTTCAGTCATGTTTCCAGTCACCTTGCCCTGATTAAAAGCAGTGGTTCGCACTTTCAGTTTTGCGCGAATGCTGCCATCGATCCACGGTTTCTGGTTGGGGAATGTTTTAATTGACACTGTGGGTACAACATCACCGATGCACTTGCTAATAAACTCGCTCACCGAATCAGCGTATTCATCAATATTGTTGTTCGATGCTATGCGTAATATATCCCAGTCCACGTGATCGAAGCAATCTTGAAGCGTGGTATCCGATTGGTCGGATTAGCGGTTAACAGACCTGAGCACGGGTGCTTCCTGTTTTAGTTTCTGTCTATAGGCTGGGAGCAACAAAATGGAGTCGTGGTCAGCTTTTCTGAAAGGAGGGGGGGGGGCCTTATATGCGTAGCGGAAGTTAGAATAACAATGATCCAGGGTTTTGTCAGCCCGGGTCGCGCAATCGATAGTGATGCTGGCCCATGTCATCTCCAATATTTCCCACAGTTGTGTCAAGTTGGCTGGATGTCCTTGATGGACCATTCTTGATACACATGGGAAGTCGTTGAGCGTGAAAAACCCAGCAGTGTTGCAATTCTTGACAAAACCGGCAAGCCTGGCATCTACTACCTCATTCAAAGGCACTTAAATATTTTGTCTTCACCCTCTGAACGGTACACATACACAGTCCATGTCTTAATATTCTCAAGGCTTGAAAATCATTGTTTAACTTGTGTCCTCCCCTTCCTCTACACTGGTTGAAGTGGATTTAACAAGTGACATCAATAAGAGATCAGAGCGTTCACCTGGATTCTGTACCCCCTGTAAATTGCCTCGTTATTGTTATGTAAATGTTTTGCGTTACCTTTTGATTGATTTAGTTTATTCCTTTAGTTTATTTAGTCAATATTTTATGAACTCTATTTCTTGAACTGCATTGGGCTTGTAAGTAAGTATTTCACCGTAAGGTCTACTACACCTGTTACACCTGTTGTATTCGGCGCATGTGACAAATCAAAGTTGATTTGATTCGCCTGGTTAGTCTGTCATGGAAAGGTGTTCCTAATGTTTATACACTCAGTGTAGATAGTGTTACACCAGTATAGAGGGAAATATTGAGTGTGTGTTCTACTTGTCCAGTAAACACTGTTGAACGCTTCTGGGACAATGGACCTTGTGGAAACAACTATGTAAATGAGATTGGATGGGTGTGTGGGTTGATTGATTTGATTGTTTCAGAATCATTAATTAATGACCGTTCTCAAAATGGGTGGAGAGCTCTAACGATCAGAAAGAGGTTGGATTGGGATTCCGGAGACAAAGTCTGCACCAAACATTCTGGGAAAGACGGATCAATACTATTAGGGGACAGAGGAGGCTGGTGGGAGGAGCTATAGGAGGACGGACTCATTGTAATGGCTGGAATGGCATTAATGGAACCGTACAATGAGACCTTCCTCTTAATGCTCCTCCCACCAGCCTCCTCTGTTTAAGGGCATGGAGGGATATAGCAGGGAAAGTAGGGATGGATTAGAGGAGGGATGGAAGGATGCTGGAGGGGAGATAGAGGGATGGAAATGGAGAGATGGATAGAGGGGATGGAGAGTGTTGGATGTGGGTAGTCACTGATCCAGGGTCCATAGGGCAGTTTTAGTCTGATTGGAGATTTCTCAGCATGCGTTGTGTTGATCCTGTTCAAAGTAAAACAGGGATTCATTTTATTGATTAAAAACATGATTCTGATTAAAACGGCTGCTGCTGAGTTGTGTATGTTTGTGTGTGTGTTTGTGTGTGTGTTTGTGTGTGTGTTTGTGTGTGTGTTTGTGTGTGTGTTTGTGTGTGTGTGTGTGTGTGTGTGTGTTTGTGTGTGTGTTTGCACGCTTGTGTGTGCTTGCCATTTTCAAGAACTCCCCGGATCCCAGGTGACCCCTGCAGCGATGCATCCTGGGTATCAGACCTGGGTTCAAATACTATTTAAGGTATTTCAATAAAAGTGGAGACTGGTGGGAGGAGCTATAGTAGGGTGATCTCATTGTAATGGCTGGAATGGAATTAATAGAATGGTATCAAACACATCAAACATATGAAAACCACGCGTTTGACTCCGTTCCATTGATTCCATTCCAGCCATTCCAATGAGCATGTCCTCCTATAGTTCCTCCCACCAGCCCCCACTGTTCACTAACTTTAACATACATTTCGAAGTAAGTATTTGAATATTTTTAGTCTTTGAAAATACAAGTAGTTTAATATTTGGAAATGTATTTGTAAATACACTTGGAAAGTATTGGTATGTATTTCAAATACTCCCATGCATTTAAACCCAGATATGTTTGGTCCTAAGGGTGTTTAATATTTATTTGGAAACAAGTATTTGAAAATAGTTTTAAATAGCATTTATAGGAAGAAAAAAAAAATTAATTGTCAAATACTTATAATAGATGTAGTTGATTTTGCCACTTTATTTGAAAATACTCAAATACACAGAAAAAAGTATTTGAAATACAAAAACTTACAGTGCCTTCAGAAAGTATTCACACCCCTTCAGTTTTTCACATTTGGTTGTGTTACAGCCTGAATTTAAAATGTATTACATTTAGATGTTTTTGTCACTGGCCTACACACAATACCCCATAATGTCAAAGGGTATTTTTATTAACAAATTCATTCAAAATGAAAAGCTTAATAAGTATTCAACCCCTTTGTTATGGCCAGCCTAAATACATTCAGGAGTAAACATGTGCTTAACAAGTCACAGTTCTATGGACTCACTCTGTGTGCAGTAATAGTGTTTACAATGATTTTTGAATGACTACCTCATCTCTGTACCCCACACATACAATTATCTATAAGGTCCCTCAGTCGAGCAGTGAATTTCAAACACAGATCCAACCACAAAGACCAGGGAGGTTTTCCAGTACCTCGCAAAGAAGGCCACCTATTGGTAGATAAAAGAAAAATGTAATTATCCCTTTGAGCATGGGGAAATTATTATTTACACTTTGGATGATGTATCATTACACCCAGTCACTACAAAGAGATAGGTGTCCTTCCTAACTCAGTTGCCGAAGAGGAAGGAAACCACTCAGGTATTTCACCATGAGGCCAAAGGTAACATTAACACAGTTACAGAGTTTAACGGCTGTGAGAGGAGAAAACTGTGAATGGATCAACAACATTGTAGTCACTCCACAATACTAACCTAATTGATAGAGTGAATAGAATGATGCATATACAGAATAAAATAATCCAAAACATGCATCCTGTTTGCAACAAGGCAGTGAAGCAGCGCTTCCCAAAGTCAGTCTTCAGGGGGGCCCCCAGGGGGTGCACGTTTAGTTTTTTGCCCTAACACTACACAGCGGTTTCAAATGATCAAAGCTTGATGATTAGTTGATTGTTTGAATCAGCTGTGTAGTGCTAGGGCAAAAAACAAAGCATGTACCCCTTTGGGGTCCCCAGGACCAAGTTTGGGAAACCGTGCACTAAAGTAATACTGCAACAAAATATGGCAAAGCAAATCACTTTTTGTCCTGAATACAAACTGTATGCTTGGGGCAAATCCAATTCAACACATTACTGAGTACCACTCTCTATATTATCAGCATAGTGGTTGCATCATGTTATGGGTATGCTTGTAATTCTTAAGGACTGGGAAGTTTTTCAGGATAAAGAAGAAAGCACAGGCAACATCTTATTGGAAAACCTGTCTCAGTCTGCTTTCCGCCAGACACTGGAAGATGAATTCACATTTCAGCAGGTCAATAACCTAACCTTGTGTTTTAGGTTATTGACCTGCTGAAATGTGAATTCATCTTCCAGTGTCTTACCAAGAAGACAGTGAATGTTCCGGAGTGCCGAGTTACATTTTTGACTTAAATCTACTTGAGCATTTATGTCAAGACTTGAAAATGGTTGTTTAGCAATGATCAACGACCAATATGACAGCGCTTGAAGACTTTTGAAAAGAATAATGGGCAAATGTTGCACAATCCAGGTGTGGAAAGCTCTTAGAGACTTATCCAGAAAGACTCACAGCTGTAATCACTGCCAAAGGTGTTTCTACAAAGTATTGACTCAGGGGTGTGAATACTTACATAAAGGAGATATTTCTGTATTTAATTTTCCATAAATTTGCAAAGAAAAAAAAAAAAACATGTTTTTACTTTTTCATCGTGCAGCATTGTGTGTAGACGACTGAAAAAAACAAACATTTAATCCATTTTGAATTCAGGCTGTAACACAACAACATATGGAACGAGTCAAGGGGCATGACTACTTTCTGAAGGCACTGTTCTAAGAGTCAGTGCTCTTGTTAATGTGTTTCCACTTCCGCAGACGTTAAAGGGTGTCAGGTAAGGCTTCCCGGGTGGTGCAGTGGTCTAAGGCACTGCATCGCAGTGCTAGCTTTGCCACCAGAGACTCTGGGTCCGAGCCCAGGCTCTGACACAGCTGGCCGCGACCGGGAGGCCCATGGGGCGGCGCATCGTCCGGGTTAGGGAGGGTTAGGCCGGCAGGGATATCCTTGTCTCATCGCGTGCGAGCGACTCCTGTGGCGGGCTGGGTGCAGTGCATGCTGACCAGGTCGCTAGGTGTACGGTGTTTCCTCCGACACATTGGTGTGGCTGGCTTCCGAGTTGGCTGCTCACTGTGTTAAGAAGCAGTGTGGCTTGGTTGGGTTGTGTTTTGGGGGATGCATGGCTCTCGACCTTTGCCTCTCCCGAGTCCGTACAGGAGTTGCTGCGATGAGACAAGACAGTAACTACTAACAATTGGATACCACGAAATTGGGGAGATAAAGTGGGGTAAAAAAGGTGTCAGGTAGCCTAGAGGTTAAGAGTGTTGGGCCAGTAACTGAAAGGTGTTGATTAAGGCAGCCCCCCGCACCTTTCTGATTCAGAGGGGTTAAATGTGGTTGAATGCATTCAGTTGTGCAACTGACTAAGTATCCCTTCCCAAATGAATTAGCCTATGATTTTAGTGCACATAAAGATGTGTCATTCATCTCTATTGAACTTTAAAACAAATCTGGAAATTCTGGAGTCCTATTTTGACAGTAAAATACAGTCACTATAGTCTACATATCAACTCAAAATTAGGATGCACATCTAAATATATTGAATCATGCATTCCTGCTTGGATGTGTTAAATGAAACAAAGTATTTCCTGAATACTTCAGTAGTCTATTTATTATACTTCTTAATAAAGTACTATGAATGACTTTATAAGATAATTACTTACATGTTAGTCTGGAGCCCTGTAATGTAATGAACACTTAGGGGATGTGCTGATTCAGAAGAACACATAAAACAGGAACTCATTTGTGTCTCTAGTCTAAATCATTAGCTTTAATAACATGTCTTGAAGATGCACTCCGGGATCTTAAACACAAAAAAATTGTAACATATGGCACTGTAACGGTTTTCTGTATGTGAAAGAGAGTCAGACCAAAATGCGGCGTGGCTATTGAGATCCATGTTTAATGAAAACAAAGTAAACACGAATCAAATACAAAAACAATAAACGTAACACGAAAACCGAAACAGCCTAATACTGGTGCTAAGTAACACAGACAGAACAAGGACATAAGGACAATCACCCACACCCCCCAACACCAAACAGGCTACCTAAATATGGTTCCCAATCAAAGACAATGACTAACACCTGCCTCTGATTGAGAACCATATCAGGCCAAACACAGAAACAGACAAACTAGACATGTAACATAGAATGCCCACTCAGCTCACACCCTGACCAACCAAAACATAGAAACATACAAAGCAAACTATGGTCAGGGTGTGACAGGCACAAATTGGATTTGTTACATATCATATGACTTGACAAATTCATATGACATCTAGAATTGGATGACGTAATATATAAACAATGCCTAAATTGGCGGCGTACATATGATGTGAGCTGGTGTGAATAAAATGCCAGGGCTGAATTCTTGTCCTAGTCTGCCACGGACTACAAGGCAGGCATAAATACCAGTAGATATTGGATTATTACTCTACAGAGTAAATCAAATATAGTTGATCTGGTCCTTCTCTTGTCCTAGTCTGCCACGGACTACAAGGCAGGCATAAATACCAGTAGATATTGGATTATTACTCTACAGAGTAAATCAAATATAGTTGATCTGGTTCTTCTCTTCTACAGGACATATCCAGAGGCATGTGTGTGTGTGTGTGTGTGTGTGTGTGTGTGTGTGTGTGTGTGTGTGTGTGTGTGTGTGTGTGTGTGTGTGTGTGTGTGTGTGTGTGTGTGTGTGTGTGTGTGTGTGTGTGTGTGTATAATTCGACCAACTGGGGACATTTTGCCCCACAAGGAAAAATACTATTTCTAGGGGGGTTAGGGTTATAATTAGGGTTAAGATTTTGGGGTTAGGGTTAGGCGTAAGGGAAAATAGGATTTTGAATGGGAATCAATTTTGTGTCCCAACAAGAATAGTAAAACAAGACTGTGTGTGTGTGTGTGTGTGCGTGGGCGATGAAGCACTTGCTCACCCGGGGTGGTTGCTAGGTGTCCGTGTTATGGTCCAATGCAGTGCTTCATGTGCTCAACGCTACTCACCTCTTCACCTGCTCATACCTAGACGATACCCCCCAACAGACAGTGTGTACGTGGAATTATGTTTACAACTTTGTTCATTCATTAGCATGACACACTTTTCCTGTAGAGACCCTGCTTCTTAAAATAACTTTTCTAAATGGGAGAGAGAGGTACAGAGTCGATACAGAGATAAAGATGTCATTTCTTGATTTGAACCAGTTTACTATAGCAGGAAAATACTCCTGCAGCAACAGGAAATGTGAATTATTTTTGAATTATAATGAATAATGAAATTTATAATGAAATTTTTTTTGTAGGGGTTGATACATTTTTTTTCAGGGCAAATCAAGTCTGACATTATCAAAGTGGAAATAACAAACTTCGGAATCTTTTTTAAACCTTGAATAGTTTTGCATATCCTGCTGTGCAGCAACAAAAGAGTGATCAAATTAAGATCTGTACTGAGAGAGAAAGATTTAAAGTGACATAAATAAATAAATAAAGATAAAATGTGGATGTCACGCTTTAGATTCTGCAGGGGAAATCTGTGTGTAAAAATAAACTGCAGTTTCTATATTTCTCTCCTCCTCCTCCTCTCCTCTCTTCCTCCTATTTTTAGATCAAGACATTTATCGTTCAGAGAGCAGTGTGTGCCGGTCTGCCACAGGAGCACACGTGCAGGCTCTGGCACGTGCGCTAACACTCACATTGCTCAACGATGCAGGCAGCAACTGGAGAGGGAACGACGGAAGATGAGGGGGAACGAGGGAGGAAGAAAGGGAAAGAGGTGGAGGGAGAAAAGGGAGAGTTAATTAAAGAGAGGATGAACGGAAGGAAGAGGTGACTCGGAGAGAATCATAAACAACAGGACGAACAGAATGACAGGAAAAGAAAGGAGAGTGATACTGAAGGACAGAATGGTTGCAGATGGTTAATCAAACAGATCAATATTCCTTTGAGGAGAGGAGAGGTGAGACATAGGAATGCAGATACATTCATTTGTCACTCACACACACACACACACACACAAATGCATACACCCACACTCATGCTTGATTGGAAGAGGGAATTGTAATAGCGATTGACCCTCTCCTCTGGTCCACCCTCCTCTCCTCCCCTGCTGTCTCTCTGTTCAGCACTACAGGATGTGATTTCCTTTCCAAGACTCACTGTAGCAAACTGTCAATCACAATTTAACGTGAGCAAACATCATTTTTTATTGTTGCTTTATTTAATAAGGGAGTCACACTGAGACCAAAGTTTATTTTACAGATGAGCCCTGAATTAAACTAAATCAAATCAAATTTGTCACATGCACATGGTTAGCAGATGTTCATGCGAGTGTAGCGAAATGCTTGTGCTTCTAGTTCCGACACTACTGTTCAAAAGTTTGGGGTCCTTTAGAAATGTCATTGTTTTTGAAAGAAAAGCAAATTTTTTTGTTAAAATAACATCAAATTGATCAGAAATACAGTGTAGACCTTGTTAATGTTGTAAATGACTATTGTAGCTGGAAACTGCATTTTTATGGAATATCTACATAGGTGTACAGAGGCCCATTATCAGCAACCATCACTCCTGTGTTCCAATGGCACGTTGTGTTAGCTAATCCAAGTTTATCATTTTAAAAGGCTAATTGATCATTAGAAATCCCTTTTGCAATTATGTTAGCACAGCTGAAAACTGTTGTGTTCTGATTAAAGAAGCAATAAAACTGTCCTTCTTTAGACTAGTTGAGTATCTGGAGCATCAGCATTTGTGGGTTAGATTACAGGCTCAAAATGGCCAGAAACAAAGACCTTTATTCTGAAACTTGTCAGTCTATTCTAGTTCTGAGAAATGAAGGCTATTCCATGCAAGAAATTGCCAAGTGTCACACCCTGACCTGAATTTTCTTTGTTTTCTTAATTGTTTTGGTTAGGTCAGGGTGTGACATGGGTGATGTATGTGTTTTTTGTACTGTCTAGGGGTTTTGTAGGTTTTTGGGGTTCTTTACTATCTAGGTGTTTATACATGTCTATGGTTGCCTAGATTGGTTCTCAATTAGAGGCAGGTGTGTATCATTGTCTCTGATTGGGAACCATATTTAGGCAGCCATCTTCTTTGGGTATTTCGTGGGTTATTGTCTATATCTATGTCTAGTTGCCTGTGTCTGCACTAGTATTATATAGCTTCACGTTCGGTTTGTTGTTTTGTATCGTTCGTTAAGTGTTCTTCGTCTTCATTAAAGTATCATGTATTCACATCATGCTGCGCCTTGGTCTCCTCCATACGACGATCGTGACACCAAGAAACTGAAGATCTCGTACAACGCTGTGTACTACTCCCTTCACAGAACAGCGCAAACTGGCTCTAACCAGAATAGAAAGAGGATAAACTGCATCTAATGGCTTTAATGAAGTGGCAGCTGCTTTTATATATGACGTTGCTATAGGAACGTTGACTGTATAGTCTGCTTTCTACTACTTAGCGAGAGGCAGAAACTATTTCCATAGAAGAAGCCCATTTTTATTCTCAACTTCTTAACTAACTTGTCAGTATCCTTTAAAAAAATCTGCCTGTCATCTATTCAGTTGCCCGGATATTGGACACGATCAATATGCACACCATCTAAAGTACATATGCTGAAATCATCAGTTATTTTGATGCGCTCTAGAGAACAACAAATACTTAGTTTTCCCTTCATTCATTACTAATTTACAGACTAGTCAATATTATTAATGTAAACAGTAAAAAGTACAGGACCCAGAACAGACCCCTGCTGAACACCTTTCCACGAAACCTGATTTAACACCATCAGTAGACACACATTGAGTTCTGTTTGTGAGAAGAACAAAATTCAACCAGTTACATTCAGCCTGGTCTAGCCTAATTGAGGAAAGGCTATGAGTTAGCAATGAGTGATCAACAGCATCGAAAGCCTTTGACAGGTCAATGAAGAGGGCTGCACAATGTCACCTTTTATTCATACAGTTAACCACATCATTTATAAACTAGAGAGGCAGCTATGACCTGGTCTAACTGATGTACATTTAGAATACATTTCAAAGATAAGAAATAGCTTGCTGAGAATGAATCAAGCATTTTAATATTTTGGCTAGGCAAGAAAGTTTAGAAATAGGACAGAACTGAAAACGTGTGTGTGAGCAAGGAGGCCTACAAACCTGACTCAGTTACACCAGCTCTGTCAGGAGGAATGGGCCAAAATGCACACAACTTTTTGTGGGAAGCTTGTGGAAGGCTACTCAAAACGTTTGACCAAAGTTAAACAATTTAACGGCAATGCTACCAAATACTAATTGAGTGTATGTAAACTTCAGATTGTCCAAGTTCTGCCCCTCATTCAGGGGCAAATTGTGTCACTTATCTTGCTTTCATTGCATGCAGAGTCAGTGTATTTGCAACAGTTTGGGCTGCCTAATTTTCCAGAATTTTACGTAATTAGGACATAAAATTGAAGGTTGTGCAATGTAACAGGAATATTTAGACTTATGGATGCCACCCGTTAGATAAAATACGGAATGGTTCTGTATTTCACTGAAAGAATAAACGTCTTATTTTCGAGATGATAGTTTCCGGATTCGACCATATTAATGACCTAAGGCTCGTATTTCTGTATATTATGTTATAACTAAGTCTATGATTTGATAGAGCAGTCTGACTGAGCGGAGGTAGGCACCAGCAGTTGTAGGCACCATTCAGACTGAGCGGTTGTAGGCACCATTCAGACTGAGCGGTTGTAGGCACCATTCATTCAAACAGCACTTTCGTGCGTTTTGCCAGCAGCTCTTCGCAAGCACAGCCCTGTTTATGACTTCAAGCCTATCAACTCCCGAGATTAGGCTGGTGTATCCGATGTGAAATGGCTAGCTAGTTAGCTGGGGTGCGCGCGAATAGTGTTTCAAATGTCACTCGCTCTGAGACTTGGAGTGGTTGCTTTTGTGGAGCGATGGGTAACGCTGCTTCGAGGGTGGCTGTTGTCGATGTGTTCCTGGTTTGATCCCAGGTAGGAGCAAGGAGAGGGACGGAAGCTATACTGTTACACTGGCAATACTAAAGTGACTATAAGAACATCCAATAGTCAAAGGTTAATTGAAATGCATTCCAGGTGACTACCCCATGAAGCTGGTTGAGAGAATGCTAAGCGTGTACAATGATGACATCAAGGCAAAGGGTGGCTACTTTTGACCAATCTCAAATATAAAATCTATTTTGATTTGAATGATTAAGTGTGTCCAAACTTTTGACTGGTACTGTAGGTCTGCCAGGCCGGCTAGGTAGGGAAGTCCGGCTGGCCAGCCAGGCAGGTAGGTTCGGCTTTCCGGCCAAGTAGGTAGGTCCGGCCGGACAGGTAGGTTGGTCCATCCGTCCAGCCAATCAGATAGGTGCGGCCGATTCGGTCGGCCAGGTAGGTCCGGCCAGACATGTAGTTCCGGTAGGTAGGTCTGTTCCGCCGGCCGGCCAGCTAGTTCGGTCCTGCTGTCAAAGGAGAGTTGTCAAGGGAGAGTCCGGCTGTCAAGGGAAAGCAAGTTAGGCCAGGTAGGTATGGCCTGCCATGCAGGTAGGTAGGTCTGGCCTGCTGGCCAGGTAGGTAGGTCCGACTGGCCGGCTAGATCGGTCTGGCTGGTCATTCAGATTGGTCCGGCCAGGTAGGTATGTCCTGCCGGCCAGATAGTTGCCCAGAACAGAGCTGCACGTCTTGCTCTTCATTGTAATCAGAGACTATGCACTCTTGGCTAAGAGTTGAGGATAGACTGACTGCTTCACTTCTTGTTTTATAAAATGCATTAATGTGTTGGGAATTCCAAATTGTTTGCATAGTCCACTTACACACAGCACTAACACACACACTTACCACACCAGACATGCCACAAGGTTTTTTTTTCAAAGTCCCCAGGTCCAGAACAAATTCAAGGAAACACACAGTATTATACAGAGCCATGAGTTAATGGAACTCCCTTCCATCTTATACACAGTATTATACAGAGCCATGAGTTCATGGAACTCCCTTCCATCTTATATAGTGTAAGTGAACAACAAACCTGGTTTCAATAAACAAATAAAATAACACCTCACGTCACAACGCCTCTCCCCCCATGTGACCTTCTTGTTGTGATGGTGTCCTGGAATGTACAGTATGTGTGTATGTGTGCTTCTACACCTGCATTGCTTGCTGTTTGGGGTTTTAGGCTGGGTTTCTGTACAGCACTTTGAGATATCAGCTGATGTACGAAGGGCTATATAAATACATTTGATTTGTGTGTAACTGATAGATGCACACACTACATGTTCTGGTTTTAAATGTATGTCAGTTGTAAAGTCTTTTGTCTGTAATGTTATTTTCGTTATGTCTTTTTTATTTCACCTTTATTTAACCAGGTAGGCTAGTTGAGAACACCTTTATTTAACCAGGTAGGCTAGTTGAGAACACCTTTATTTAACCAGGTAGCCTACCTGAGAACACCTTTATTTAACCAGGTAGGCTAGTTGAGAACAAGTTCTCATTTGCAACTGCGACCTGGTCAAGATAAAGCATAGCAGTGTGAGCAGACAACAAAGAGTTACACATGGAGTAAACAATTAACAAGTCAATAACACAGTAGAAACCAAAGGGGGAGTCTATATACAATGTGTGCAAAAGGCATGAGGAGGTAGGCAAATAATTACAATTTTGCAGATTAACACTGGAGTGATGAATGATCAGATGGTCATGTACAGGTAGAGATATTGGTATGCAAAAGAGCAGAAAAGTAAATAAATAAAAACAGTATGGGGATGAGGTAGGTGAGAAAGGGTGGGCTATTTACCAATAGACTATGTACAGCTGCAGCGATCGGTTAGAATGTGGAGGCTCCTCAGAGGAGGAAAGGAAGGACCATCCTCCTCAGTGAAATTTCATAAAAATACTGCAACATTAAAAGAAGTGATCCTTTTTAGATAAAACTATGCTAAATATATTCATATGTCACCAAATAATGTATTAAAATACACTGTTTTGCAATGAAGGTCTACAGTAACTTCAACAGCGCTGTCAGAGCGGGAGAGAGAGAGCTCTATATTGTTGCAGTAAGACTCTATACGGACCTCTTCTGGTTGATTGACAGATTTCAGCTACATCCTCATTGGCCAGACCTTGTTATGAGTCATAGTCAGTTTCAGATTAGGTATCAGTTTCACTATATAGTGTGGCGTATACTCCATAAAGCCACATTTGTAAGGATTACGCAATGGAAGAACACATTTCGCTGCAAAAAATGGCCAAATTTGGCTGACATATTTATGCGCAGGGAAGCCATTTGCATGGTTAATTGCGTTCTTGCTTTGCGCACTTACGTCAGGTACAGTATAAATGACGGTTAAACGTCATGATACCCAGGCTTCTCCCTTCACAGACAAAGCATCCAATGAGAAGACAGAGCCAGATGAGTGGTTACATCCCCAGTAGGAGAGCAGTGGTAATAATTTTATTATGAAAAAATACAGGATCCCTCTTTCCCCCCCAGCAACGATACCCACAGACACATTAACAAACACACACACACATGAACAAACCCACACACACACACACACAAATCCCTCTCTCTCTCTCTCTCTCTCTCTCTCTCTCTCTCTCTCTCTCTCTGGAAATGACTCGTAGCCTTCTTTGATCCTCACACTCTAATCACACACATACATACTTCTCTCTCCTTCATCCTTCCTTTCATTCATCAACGCTCTCTTTCTCTGTCTTTCTTCCCCTTTGCTTTTTTGCATTGCACTTCCTTTGGCTGTTCCTATTATGGTAAACAGTATACCTTTTTAGAACACAGAGAACCACTTCAGTACTATATATATATATATACAGTTTAAGTCAGAAGTTTACATACACTTAGGTTGGAGTCATTAAAACTCATTTTTCAACCACAAATTTCTTGTTAACAAACTATAGTGTTGGCGAGTCGGTTAGGACATCTACTTTGCAAGACACAATTTTTCCAACAATTGTTTACAGACAGATCATTTCACTTATAATTCACTGTATCACAATTCAAGTGGGTCAGAAGTTTACATACACTAAGTTGACTGTGCCTTTAAACAGCTTGGAAAATCCCAGAAAATTATGTCATGGCTTTAGAAGGTTCTGATAGGCTACTTGACATAATTTGAGTCAATTGGAGGTGCACCTGTGGATGTATTTCAAGGCCTACCTTCAAACTCAGTGCCTCTTTGCTTGACATCATGGGAAAACCAAAAGAAATCAGCCAAGACCTCAGAAAAGAAATTGTAGACCTCCACAAGTCTGGTTCATCCTTGGGAGCAATTTCCAAATGCCTGAAGGTACCAAGTTCATCTGCACAAACAATAGTACGCAAGTATAAACCCCATGGGACCACACAGCTGACATACCTCTCAGGAAGCAGACGTGTCTCCTAGAGATGAACGTACTTTGGTGTGAAAAGTACAAATCAATCCCAGAACAACATCAAAGGACCTTGTGAAGATGCTGGAGGAAACAGGTACAAAAGTATCTATATCCACAATAAAACGAGTCCTATATCGACAAATGTCCTCTCGACTGATGAAACAAAAATAGAACTGTTTGGCCATAATGACCATCATTATGTTTGGAGGAAAAAGAGGGAGGCGTGCAAGCCGAAGAACACCATCCCAACCGTGAAGCACGGGGGTGGCAGCATCATGTTGAGGGGGTGCTTTGCTGCAGGAGGGACTGATGCACTTCACAAAATAGATGGCATCATGAGGTAGGAAAATAATGTGGATATATTGAAGCAACATCTTAAGATATCAGTCAGGAAGTTAAAGCTTGGTCGCAAACGGGTCTTCCAAATGGACAATGACCCCAAGCATACTTCCAAAGTTGTGGCAAAATGGCTTAAGGACAACAAAGTCAAGGTATTGGAGTGGCCATCACAAAGCCCTGACCTCAATCCTATAGAAATTTGTGGGCAGAACTGAAAAAGTGTGTCTGAGCAAGGAGGCCTACAAACCTGACTCAGTAACACCAGCTCTGTCAGGAGGAATGGGCCAAAATCCACACAACTTGTTGTGGGAAGCTTATGGAAGGCTACCCGAAACATTTGACCCAAGTTAAACAATTTAAAGGCAATGCTACCAAATACTAATTGAGCGTATGTAAACTTCTGACCCATTGGGAATGTGATGAAAGAAATATAAGCTGAAATAAATCATTCTCTACTATTATTCTGACATTTCAACATTCTTAAAATAAAGTGGTGATCTTAACTGACCTAAGACAGGGAATTCTTACTAGGATTAAATGTCAGGAACTGTGAAAAACTGAGTTTAAATGTATTTGGCTAAGGTGTATGTAAACTTCCAACTTCAACTGTATATTGCGCAAATCTGAAATCACACACTATTCCCCATGTCGGGCTCTGGCCAAAAGTGGTGTGTACTATGTAGGGAATATGGTGGCATTTGGGATCGAGCCTATGACTTACTACAGAGTTCAACAGCGGCATTTCATCATGTATTTTCCGTACTTCATTTTGTAAATAAAGTGTCCGTTCGTGGGCGTATCCACTTCCTGTTTCCGGTCTGTCAGGTCAGAGGTCAAGGGTCAGGAGGGAAGGTTAATTTCCATAGCGGACTCATGCGCTACAGATGGCTACATTCTCCCACGTCCACAACACAAATAGCAAAACAAACAGATACATTGAAATAAATACAATGACAATGTTAAAGACAGAGATCTTTGCCGACCTTTGGTTTAGATACAACAATAATGTATCAGTTCTGTCTCGATCTCGTTCTGCACCGGCTACTAGTCTCCAAACAGGGATTAGTTATAATGTATTATATCTTCGTACATAGACATGCTTTGTATATATTATGACATAACATGTTCAGTAGGTTAATAAAACCGTATATTTAAAGTTAAGTCTACATCAGAGAAATGAAATGTGTTACTTATAACTGTTTTATAACTATGTTATAACTGGAGGATGAGAGACTATTCCCATTAATAAAATATATCACGGCATAGCCTCAAATATATCTCTAGTACATATAGTAGATACCATATATAAAGTATATTTATAATATAGTGTTTCACCATTCACATCTGAGTAACATCAGGGTCAGAGCTGGACAAAGGTCCAAAGGAAGATTCAGTAACTAAGAACCAATCATGTTAACCTGAGGCCTCAACTAAACATTTACCATTTAAGTACCCTTCAGCAAATACACTTCCCAAAGTACACTTGAGTTCCCTTACCCTCCCTCTACCATAGTTCCCTTACCCTCCCTCTATCATAGTTCCCTTACCCTCCCTCTATCATAGTTCCCTTACCCTCCCTCTATCATAGTTCCCTTACCCTCCCTCTATCATAGTTCCCTTACCCTCCCTCTATCATAGTTCCCTTACCCTCCCTCTATCATAGTTCCCTTACCCTCCCTCTATCATAGTTCCCTTACCCTCCCTCTACCATAGTTCCCTTACCCTCCCTCTACCATAGTTCCCTTACCCTCCCTCTATCATAGTTCCCTTACCCTCCCTCTATCATAGTTCCCTTACCCTCCCTCTATCATAGTTCCCTTACCCTCCCTCTATCATAGTTCCCTTACTCTCCCTCTATCATAGTTCCCTTACCCTCCCTCTATCATAGTTCCCTTACTCTCCCTCTATCATAGTTCCCTTACCCTCCCTCTATCATAGTTCCCTTACCCTCCCTCTACCATAGTTCCCTTACCCTCCCTCTATCATAGTTCCCTTACCCTCCCTCTATCATAGTTCCCTTACCCTCCCTCTATCATAGTTCCCTTACCCTCCCTCTATCATAGTTCCCTTACCCTCCCTCTATCATAGTTCCCTTACCCTCCCTCTATCATAGTTCCCTTACCCTCCCTCTATCATAGTTCCCTTACCCTCCCTCTATCATAGTTCCCTTACCCTCCCTCTACCATAGTTCCCTTACCCTCCCTCTATCATAGCTCTTCATCACATTATTTTAGGTGTGCAGAAGTTTGTTCCATTTAACTACCATTATCTGCAAAAAACAAAATAAAAAATAAAGAGCTAGTCTGGTAGTTTCTCCCAGTATAAGGGGAGGCAGGGTAGCCTAGTGGTTAGAGCGTTGGACTAGTAACCGGAAGGTTGCGAGTTCAAACCCCCGAGCTGACAAGGTACAAATCTGTCGTTCTGCCCCTGAACAGGCAGTTAACCCACTGTTCCTAGGCCGTCATTGAAAATAAGAATTTGTTATCTGTAAACTTCTTAACTAAGAGCACAGAGTTGGCAGCTACAACTGACAGTCAGGTTACCTCCAGCTGGTCACTCACTCCAGAACCAGTAGGTACAACTAAATGATTGATGTCTTCATTATTAGTATGAACATTCCATAAGGTCTTAATAACATACAGGTTTCATATATAGTGTTTCTGTACATGACTAGTAGTTAGAGTTCAGTCTATTAGGTATCTATGTAGGCACGTACACACTAGTCCAGGGGTTGCCATGGAAACAGCACGGCCAGGTGTGGTGTGCCATCATCTGACTGGAAATGTCCATTGAGGAAGAGGCGTGGGTAATCGTTAACCCACCCCCCTTTGGATCTGTCAATTTGAAGGTTCCAGGGCCCCTCTGATTGGAGCAGGTAAAGCAGGGTGGTTAGAAGCTAAACCAGGTAATCTACTTTCTCCTTTATAGACCCAAAGAGGGGCAGGCCAGCAGGCTAACGTTCAGAGTCCATGTTAGGAGGCTAACAGAAGAGTAATTAGATGAGTTTGTTGTTTTCTAGTTTGGGGTTTCAGAGTAATTCCTGCTGAGGGGAGCTGAGAATGACAGCATAGACATAATAGTTGGAAAAGGGCAGGGAGGGGCGACAGCCCAAACTCGCCAAATAATATATTTCTATACAAATGTATATATTCCAAATACATTTACAAATGTATATCACACGTTAAAATACATTTACAAATGCATAAACAATACATTATTTGGCAAATGTTTTATATTTCACATGTATCCTAAGCTGCATCCCAAAAATATATTTTAAAAGCATTTTTTTTCCCCGTATGGGAGATGGGAGTAGTGGTGAGTTCAGAAGACCACTGAGGGGCGGTGGTGGGGAGATGTGCGTGTTTGGGGATAGGGGGGGTCCTTGGTCAACCCCCTATTGTGGCGGTGGGTGAGGTGCATTGCTGCCCTGGAAGGTGCCTGTAGCATTGTGGAGGGTTAGGACCCCAGAGGGCTGCCCTGGAAAGTGCCTGTAGCGGTGTAGAGGGTTAGGACCTCAGAGGGCTGCCCTGGAAAGTACCTGTAGCAGTGTGGAGGGTTAGGACCCCAGAGGGCTGCCCTGGAAAGTGCCTGTAGCAGTGTGGAGGGTTAGGACCCCAGAGGGCTGCCCTGGAAAGTGCCTGTAGCAGTGTGGAGGGTTAGGACCCCAGAGGGCTGCCCTGGAAAGTGACTGTAGCAGTGTGGAGGGTTAGGACCCCAGAGGGCTGCCCTGGAAAGTGCCTGTAGCGGTGTGGAGGGTTAGGACCCCAGAGGGCTGGCCTGGAAGGAGCCTGTAGCGGTGTGGAGGGTTAGGACCCCAGAGGGCTGGCCTGGAAGGAGCCTGTAGCGGTGTGGAGGGTTAGGACCCCAGAGGGCTGGCCTGGAAGGAGCCTGTAGCGGTGTGGAGGGTTAGGACCCCAGAGGGCTGGTCTGGAAGGAGCCTGTAGCGGTGTGGAGGGTTAGGACCCCAGAGGACTGGCCTGGAAGGAGCCTGTAGCGGTGTGGAGGGTTAGGACCCCAGAGGGCTGGCCTGGAAGGAGCCTGTAGCGGTGTGGAGGGTTAGGACCCCAGAGGGCTGGTCTGGAAGGAGCCTGTAGTGTAGATGCATATGGAGGCAGATCAGTGGTCTGAAGACAGCTTCACCCCAGTCAGACACCAGAAACTCCCCGCACCATTGGACATCTCCTGCAGGGGCAGGGACAACACAGAGTGACGGACAGGCCCAAGAGGTGAAGGGTAAAGGGTGACGTCAAAATGGCCTGAATGGAGATATGGAAGGACTGGTGTGATGATGATGATGATGATGATGATGATGATGATGATGAAGATGATGCTGTAGCGATACAGGGTCCCAGATGAGATTAGGTAAGAAGTAGAGGCACCATCAGGGGAGAGAGAGAGAGAGAGAGAGAGAGAGAGAGAGAGAGAGAGAGAGAGACTGACGGATAGAGAAAGAGAGAGAACAGTAGAGCGATGATAGAGTGTAGATGAGAATTGAAGGTAAAACAGACTACAAGTCTACAACATGACGCCTGGAGAGTAGGAATGCGTGTGTGTGCGTGTGTGTGTACGATACACTCACAAAGCTGCGTGTTGCGGCGAGACGGTGACGACGCGGGTTGATGATTGTGCCGCTCAGACTGTGGACCATTGTGCTGCTGCAGTCAGTCTGGTACACACTCCTCTCCATGTTGGCATTGGGGGTGAGGGAACGGGCTGGCCCTCCTACCCCACACTGCAGCCTCCTGACCGGGCTACCACCTAGACACACACAGGGCACAGTCTGGAGGTCAGGGATCATACTCACTATATACACACACAACTTCATACATATACTAGACTCACAACTATAGTCTGCAGTACCTACCTCTACATCCTGCCTGGAGGCTGGCCCGGTATAGGAAGTCCAGCTCTGAAAACTCTGCCTCCTCAGGGTCACAGGCGTCATGCAGCCCAGGGGCAGGCTGGGAGTTGTAGTTTCGGTAGGGGAGGTGTGGCCTAAAGGGGAGGCGGCGGTCTGGAGGTGTGTCATATGGCGTAACCACGGCATCTGGGCGGTCCACGCTCCAGGAGGACCAATGACGTGTGAAGGTGTTGGCGGCGGAACCTTGATCGGACCAATGTGGAGAGGCAGTGGAGGGTGAGGGGTGGGGCTGACTGCGGGAGGAGCAGGGGGTGGGTGGACGGTCGGAGTGTGTGTGTGGGTGCTCAGGGTTTGTATGTGAGGATGGAGGGTGTGTGTATTGGGGGTCAGAGTAAGAGTGTGTGTGTGAGGGGGGAGCGTGTGTGTGAGACATATCCCAGAGTCTGAGAGATAGAGAGGGGAGAGAGATGGCCAGGTGTCTGCCAACAGGTCTCACACCCCCAGCCTGTAACTCCTCCAGGCTCATTCCCTGTCCTCCCTCACCCCTCCTCACTTGCTCCCCCTTCTCACCCTCCTCAACCTGTGCTGGGGGGTTGATGGTGGAAGGGGGTGGGAGGGATGAGTGGAGAGGGGGCTGACCAGGGCCCAGGGTTGCATCCTGGTAGGCTGGCCGGACCTCTTCCCCCTCCTGATTGGGCATCAGCAGTACTTGGAGCGGGCCAGACTGTTCACTGATTGGACCACAGAAGAGAAGGGACACACAGGAGCCAATCACAATCAGAGTAAATAAAGATTTTTAAAAACACTTAAAATGAAAATGATGGAATATGTAGAAATGAAAGCCTCTTATGTTAGGTTTATGACTGTGTAATGTAGTATTTATAGAGCTACACGGCACTATGTCACCACAAATACTCACACACACCATCCCCCACCCCCCACATTAATTCTCCACATCTCCGCTGGCTGGCTCAGTAATAATTACCCAGAAGCCTTTGCAGCAGTCACCATAAATCACAGGTCTATTTTGATGAATAGAGGAGAGGAGGAAGAGAATAGAGAATACATGAGATAGAGCAGGATACCTGCCATCCAACCCAGCACCAGCCCCTCACAGATATCTCACCATCAAGTACTAGTACAAACCAGTCAAGATCAGCATTGACCAACACAGACAGATACAGACACTGTCCACTCTACTGCACTACACACAGAGGAGGTTTTGGACAGGCAGATCTGGGACACACACAGAGGGGTCCTGGGGTGGTTTTTGGACAAGCAGAGCTGGGACACACACAGGGGGGTCCTGGGGTGGTTTTTGGACAAGCAGAGCTGGGACACACACAGGGGGGTCCTGTGTGGGTTTTGGGGACACACAGGGGACAGTTATGGTACCTGCGATGTCCCTGTGGACTGGCGCTTCCTGTTTCCTGTTCCATATCCTGTTCCTGTGTTATTGGCTCCGCAGTGCTCCCCATGCACGCAGCTACAGTCAATCCACTACGAGAATTAGCCTCATGCAGGGGGCTGAGCACAGCTGAGAATGTTGATGAGAAAGCAGGAGGAGAGATACAGAGAGAGATGGAAATAGAGAGAGATGGAAATAGAGAGAGATACAGAGAGAGATAGAGAGAGATGGAAATAGAGAGAGATGGAAATAGAGAGAGATGGAAATAGAGAGAGATGGAGAGAGAGATACAGAGAGAGATGGAAATAGAGAGAGATGGAGAGAGAGATACAGAGAGAGATGGAAATAGAGAGAGATGGAGAGAGAGATACAGAGAGAGAGATACAGAGAGAGATGGAAATAGAGAGAGATGGAGAGAGAGATACAGAGAGAGATGGAAATAGAGAGAAATGGAGAGAGAGATACAGAGAGAGATGGAAATAGAGAGAGATGGAGAGAGATGGAAATAGAGAGAGATGGCGAGAGAGATACAGAGAGAGAGATACAGAGAGAGATGGAAATAGAGAGAGATGGAGAGAGAGATACAGAGAGAGATGGAAATAGAGAGAGATGGAAATAGAGAGAGATGGAGAGAGAGATACAGAGAGAGATGGAAATAGAGAGAAATGGAGAGAGAGATACAGAGAGAGATGGAAATAGAGAGAGATGGAGAGAGAGATACAGAGAGAGATGGAAATAGAGAGAGATGGAAATAGAGAGAGATGGAGAGAGAGATACAGAGAGAGATGGAAATAGAGAGAGATGAAGAGAGAGATACAGAGGGAGATGGAAATAGAGAGAGATGGAGAGAGAGATACAGAGAGAGATGGAAATAGAGAGAGATGGCGAGAGAGATACAGAGAGAGATGGAAATAGAGAGAGATGGAAATAGAGAGAGATGGAGAGAGAGATACAGAGAGAGATGGAAATAGAGAGAGATGGAAATAGAGAGAGATACAGAGAGAGAGATACAGAGAGAGATGGAAATAGAGAGAGATGGAAATAGAGAGAGATACAGAGAGAGAGATACAGAGAGAGATGGAAATAGAGAGAGATGGAATAGAGAGAGATACAGAGAGAGATGGAAATAGAGAGATGGAGAGAGAGATACAGAGAGAGATGGAAATAGAGAGAGATGGAGAGAGATACAGAAAGAGATGGAAATAGAGAGAGATGGAGAGAGATACAGAGAGAGATGGAAATAGAGAGAGATAGAAATAGAGAGAGATGGAAATAGAGAGAGATACAGAGAGAGATGGAAATAGAGAGATGGAGAGAGAGATACAGAGAGAGATGGAAATAGAGAGAGATGGAGAGAGATACAGAGAGAGATGGAAATAGAGAGAGATGGAGAGAGATACAGAGAGAGATGGAAATAGAGAGAGATGAAGAGAGAGATGGAAAACATGAGGAGAAAGAAAGAGTACAGGAGGAGAAGGTGAGGTGGAGAAGAGAGAGATGGAAAGACAGGAATAGAATAGAAAGAGAGATGGAAAGAAATAGAGGAATATAATAGAAAGAGAGGAATAGAATAGAAATAGAGGAATAGAACAGAAATAGAGGAATAGAACAGAAATATAGGAATAGAATAGAAATAGAGGAATAGAACAGAAATAGAGGAATAGAACAGAAATAGAGGAATAGAACAGAAATAGAGGAATAGAATAGAAATAGAGGAATAGAATAGAAATAGAGGAATAGAATAGAAATAGAGGAATATAATAGAAATAGAGGAATAGAATAGAAATTGAGGAATAGAATAGAAATAGAGGAATAGAATAGAAATAGAGGAATAGAATAGAAATAGAGGAATATAATAGAATTAGAGGAATAGAATAGAAATAGAGGAATAGAATAGAAATAGAGGAATATAATAGAAATAGAGGAATATAATAGAAATAGAGGAATAGAATAGAAATAGAGGAATAGAATAGAAATAGAGGAATATAATAGAAATAGAGGAATAGAATAGAAATAGAGGAATAGAATAGAAATAGAGGAATAGAATAGAAATAGAGGAATATAATAGAAATAGAGGAATAGAATAGAAATAGAGGAATAGAATAGAAATAGAGGAATAGAACAGAAATAGAGGAATAGAATAGAAATAGAGGAATAGAACAGAAATAGAGGAATAGAATAGAAATAGAGGAATAGAATAGAAATAGAGGAATATAATAGAAATAGAGGAATAGAATAGAAATAGAGGAATATAATAGAGGGGGAAAGGGGTATGAAGGAAAGACAGAAAAAGAGAAGCAAAGTAGAGGAGTGGTTATGAAGCATGCAAACAGCTCCTGTGTGTGTGTGTGTGTTTGTGTGTGTGTGGGCGCGCACGCGTGTTAGTCAATGAGAGAGAGGTGAGGTTTTCAAGAGAGAGCGAGCAGCTGTTGTGCAGCGTTTAGCCTAGTGAGGAGAAGATGCAAGAAACACAACAGGAGAGCAACCATCAAATCTGGGGTACGTTCAGAGACGACAAGCAGGTTCCCAACGAGTCTTATCAACGTTGTCCTGTACTGTGCAGTGAGGTTGCTCTCCTGTTGACGTGTTAGATGGAACCAGGCAGACTGAGGTGGTTAGTATTGGCTTAAAGCACTAACATTAGTAACCCAAAAACCATTGAATCACATTTCAATAATGCCATTGATTTAGCCATAGGTTATGTGTGTGTGTGTGTGTGTGTGTGTGTGTGTGTGTGTGTGTGTGTGTGTGTGTGTGTGTGTGTGTGTGTGTGTGTGGTGTGTGTGTGTGTGTGTGTGTGTGTGTGTGTGTGTGTGTGTGTGTGTGTGTGTGTGTGTGTGTGTGTGGGTGTGTGTGTGTGTGTTGAAGGTGAACGACAGGATAAACAGACACAGAGAGTTTGACACAGGAACACACACACACACCTGATTCAACGAATCCATTAACCACCCAGCGATGGTGTGCGTTAGTGCTGGGCCAAACCAAAAACATGCACACTCTAAAGTCCTCAAGGACCCGCGAGTAGAGAACACTGGTCTATACACTGTTATACCGACACACACACACAGTAGGTATCCATAAACAGACTCGAAAATGACAAATTAAACAAAAGTATGTTCTTCTCTCTCATCCTGACGGAAAGACAGGACGGAAAGACAGGACAGAAAGACAAGACAGAAAGACAAGACAGAAAGACAAGACGGAAAGACAGGACGGAAAGACAGGACGGAAAGACAGGACAGAAAGACAAGACAGAAAGACAGGACGGAAAGACAGGACGGAAAGACAAGACAGAAAGACAAGACAGTAAGACAAGACAGAAAGACAGGACGGAAAGACAGGATGGAAAGACAGGACAGAAAGACAAGACAGAAAGACAAGACAGAAAGACAAGACAGAAAGACAGGACGGAAAGACAGGATGGAAAGACAGGACAGAAAGACAAGACAGAAAGACAAGACAGAAAGACAAGACAAAAAGACAGGATGGAAAGACAGGACGGAAAGACAGGACAGAAAGACAAGACAGAAAGACAGAAAGACAGGACGGAAAGACAAGACAGAAAGACAAGACAGAAAGACAAGACAGAAAGACAGGACGGAAAGACAGGACGGAAAGACAGGACAGAAAGACAAGACAGAAAGACAAGACAGAAAGACAAGACAGAAAGACAGGACGGAAAGACAAGACAGAAAGACAAGACAGAAAGACAAGACAGAAAGACAGGATGGAAAGACAGGACAGAAAGACAAGACAGAAAGACAAGACAGAAAGACAGGACGGAAAGACAGGACGGAAAGACAAGACAGAAAGACAAGACAGAAAGACAGGACAGAAAGACAGGATGGAAAGACAGGACAGAAAGACAAGACAAAAAGACAAGACAGAAAGACAGGATGGAAAGACAGGATGGAAAGACAGGACAGAAAGACAAGACAGAAAGACAAGACAGAAAGACAAGACAGAAAGACAGGACGGAAAGACAGGATGGAAAGACAGGACAGAAAGACAAGACAGAAAGACAAGACAGAAAGACAAGACAGAAAGACAGGACGGAAAGACAGGACGGAAAGACAGGACAGAAAGACAAGACAGAAAGACAAGACAGAAAGACAGGATGGAAAGACAGGACGGAAAGACAGGACAGAAAGACAAGACAGAAAGACAAGACAAAAAGACAAGACAGAAAGACAGGACGGAAAGACAGGACGGAAAGACAGGACAGAAAGACAAGACAGAAAGGCAAGACAGAAAGACAAGACAGAAAGACAGGACGGAAAGACAGGATGGAAAGACAAGACAGAAAGACAGGACGGAAAGACAGGACGGAAAGACAAGACAGAAAGACAAGACAGAAAGACAAGACAGAAAGACAAGACAGAAAGACAGGACGGAAAGACAGGACGGAAAGACAAGACAGAAAGACAGGACGGAAAGACAGGATGGAAAGACAGGACAGAAAGACAAGATGGAAATACAGGATGGAAAGACAGGACAGAAAGACAGGACAGAAAGACAGGAAGGAAAGACAAGACAGAAAGACAGGACAGAAAGACAGGACAGAAATACAGGATGGAAAGACAGGACAGAAAGACAAGACGGAAAGACAGGACAGAAAGACAGGACAGAAAGACAGGAAGGAAAGACAAGACAGAAAGAAAAAAGAGGAACAGACGGACGGTCATGATGACACACACACACACACTAAGACAAACAAACACTAAGACACACACACAAACACGCACGCTAACACTAACACACGCACGCTAACACACACACACACATGCTAACACTCACACACACTCAGACACACACACACACACACACACACATTCACACACAACCACACTAACACAGACTCAGACAAGCACACACACACTAACACACACTAAGACACACACACACACTAAGATACACACACACAGTCTTGTATAACTAACCTTGTGGGGACACACATTTCAGTCTCAAAATCCTATTTTCCCTAACCCTAACCCTAACCCTAACCTTAACCCTGACCAAAACTCTAAATCTTACCTTAACCTTAACCCTAACCTCAACCTCAACCCTAACCCTTACCCTAACCTTAACCCTAACCTTAACCCAAACCCTTAACTTAACCCTAACCCTTTACCTTAACCCTAACCCTAACCTCAACCTCAACCTTAACCCTAACCCTAACCCTTACCTTAACCCTAACCCTAACCCTTACCTTAACCCTAACCCTAACCTTAACCCTAACCTTAACCCTAACCCTAACCCTAACCTTAACCTTAACCCTAACCCTAGCTCCTAACCCTAAACCTAACCCTAGCTCTTAACCCTAACCCTAGCTCCTAACCCTTAACCCTAGCTCCTAACGCTAACCCTAGCTCCTAACCCTAAACCTTAACCCTTAACCCTAGCTCCTAACCCTAACCCTAAACCTTAACCCTAACTCCTAACCCTAGCTTCTAACCCTAACCCTTAACCCTAAACCTACCCCAAACACTAATTTTAACCTGAATAGTAAATCCCTTAGAAATAGCATTTGTCCTTGTGGGGAGTAACAGAATGTCTCCAGTTGGTAACATTTTTGTTGGTTTCTTATTCTTGTGGGGACTTCTGGTCCCTAAAATTATAGATAAACACATTCACATACACACACACTTTCTCCTTAAAACACACACACATACACACACACACACACACACACACACTTTCTCCTTAAAACACACACACATACACACACACACACACTTTCTCCTTAAAACACACACACATACACACACACACACACTTTCTCCTTAAAACACACACACATACACACACACACACACTTTCTCCTTAAAACACACACACATACACACATACACACACACACACACACACACACACTTTCTCCTTAAAACACACACACACACACACACACACACACTTTCTCCTTAAAACACACACACATACACACACACACACACACACACTTTTTATTGAAAACACAGACACGTACTCACACATTCTCTCTCTCACACACACACACACCCTCCCCGTCGTCACCTTGTTGTTGTAGCTGGTCTAAGTCCATGTATTTGGAGGGTCTGGGGTTGAATCCCACGGCAGCTTCTCTCTCCGACTCCTTCCTCCTCTGCTGCTCCTGCTGCCTCGCTCTCCTCACCACCTCCTCCTGAAGCTCATCCAGCTCGCTATGGCCAGCGCCTGCACACACACACCCACACACACACACACACACACACACACACACACACACACACACACACACACACACACACACACACACACACACACACACACACACACACACACATACACACACACACATACACACACACACCTTATGCATACGCACACATGCACACACACATACGCACACATGCACACACACATACTCGCACACACACACACACAAGCAAGCACACACGCACGCACACACACACACACAAATGCGTGCGCAAATACACACATGCACGGGAACGTGGGAGAAACAAACATGTATAAATATTGTACAAACACACACACATTCTACCACTCTGATACCGTTAGACATCTCACACACAGACACACACCCAGGCTGTTGTTGCAGCCCCAGAGAGGTGCTGGCAGCTCCTGCAGGATGGCACTAGTGCTCTTAGACTTGGGCACCGTGCGCCACGATGGACCAGACATCAACACACGCTTCTGACCTACCTCCCTGAGAGAGAAGGAGAGAAACGCTGTGAGACTACAAAACATATGTCACAGTATGTTGGGGTGTGTGTGTGTGTGTGTGTACCTGTCAGGGCTGCTCTCATAACCACTCTCCATCCTCTGGATCAGACGGGGCTGAGACTCCGCCCCTCTCAACGGGGGAGGAGGGGGGCAGTCCGCGTCGTTGCCTAGCAACCCAGGCATCCCTGCCACCCCCTCCGTATCTCCCCCCACACCACCTACACCCCCGGCCCTCTCTCTTGCCCCCTGCAGATCAGCCGTGTTAGTTGGACAGTGTTGTTGAAACTCAGAAGGTAGAGGGGGCCCAGGCAGGGTGCTGTAGCCCAGCGGAGAGCCTCTCTGACAGGTGAAGATGCAGTCGATGTTCAGGGCTTCCCTCCGTGGCCTCCAGGCCGGCCGGTAACTTCGACCCCCAGGTATTGGAGAGGATAGGTTACATTTTACATTGTGAGTCAAAACACTTTACAAAATACTGCAGCAGGTTATTGTAATACGTTTGGAGAACTCAAACTTTAACAAATATATTAAATAAGGCTTCTACTGTGCATGTACTTTGTACAGTAACACCCACATGGACTAGTATATATGTCAGTATATACACTATATATACAAAAGTATGTGGACACTCCTTCAAATTTGTGTATTCAGCTATTTCAGCCACATCTGTTGCTGACAGGTGTATAAAATCTAGCACACAGCCATGCAATCTCCATAGACAAACATTGTCAGTAGAATGGCCTTACTGAAGAGCTTAGTGACTTTCAACGTGGCACCGTCATAGGATGCCACCCTTCCAACAAGTCAGTCCATCAAATTTCTGCCCTGCTAGAGCTGCCCCGGTCAAAGTGCTGTTATTGTGAAGTCGAAACATCTAGGAGCAACAACGACTCAGCCGCGAGGTGGTATGCCACACAATCTCATAGAGCGAGACCGCCGAGTGATAAATAACGTAGCACGTAAAAATGAACTGTCCTCGGTTGCATAAAAACACTCACTACCGAGTTCCAAACTGGCTCAGGAAGCAACATCAGCACAAGAGCTGTTCATTGGGAGCTTTCATGAAATGGGTTTCCTTGGCCGAGCAGCCGCACACAAGCCTAAGATCACCATGCGCAATGCCAAGCGTCGGCTGGAATGGTGTAAAGCTCACTGACATTGGATGAATCACACTTCACCATCTGGCAGTCCGACGGACAAATCTGGGTTTGGCGGATGCCAGGAGAACGCTACCTCTCCCAATGCATAGTTCCAACTGTAAAGTTTGGTGGAGGAGAAATAATGGTCTGGGGCTGTTTTTCAAGGTTCAGGCTAGGCCCCTTAGTTCCAGTGAAGGGAAGTTGTAATGCTGCAGCATACAATGACATTCTAGACAATTTTGTGCTTCTGACTTTGTGGCAACAGTTTGGGGAAGGCCCTTGTCCTGTTTCAGGATGACAATACCACGTACACAAAGCGAGGTCCATACAGAAATGGTTTGTCGAGAAAAAGAAGAACTTGCCTGGCCTGCACAGAGCCCTGACCTCAACCTCATCGAACACTTTTGGGATGAATTGGAATGCCGACTGCGAGCCAGGCCTAATCGCCCAACATCAGTGCCTGATCTCACTAAAGCTCTTGTAGCTGAATGGAAGCAAGTCCCCGCAGCAATGTTCCAACATCTAGTGGAAAGCCTTCCCAGAAGAGTGGGAACTCCATATTAATACCTATGATTTTGGAATGAGATGTTCAAAGAGCAGTTGTCCACATACTTTTGGTCATGTAGTGTCTGTGTGCGGTAGCGCCCACCTAGACTTGGACTCACTGCTGGTGCTCTCATCCTCCCAGTGTGGCCCCACGGCCCCTGCCTCAGATCCCATTACAGACCCCCCTATCCCCGAGGAGGAGGAAGAGGACATGGGACGGGAGGAAGAGCAGGAGGAGGAGACGGGATAGGGGGAACAGGTAGAGGAGGGGGGATGGAAGGAACATGAGGAGAGAGGATGGGAGGAAGAGCAAGATGACGTGGGGCGACGAGAGGAAAGGAGGAACACAGCTGTCTCTTTATAGTCACCCTGCTGCAGGGGAGGGGAGGGGGGGCAGAGGGGGGTCTCTGCTACTTAGTTTGATAGAAAGAGAGAGAGAGAGAGAGAGAGAGAGAGAGATAGGGAGAGATAGAAGAGAGAGAGAGAGAGAGAGGGAGGAGAGAGAGAGAGAGAGATAGAGAGAGAGAGAGAGAGAGAGAGAGAGAGAAGGAGAGAGGGGGAGAGAGAGAGAGAGAGAGAGAGAGAGAGAGAGAGAGAGAGAGAGAGAGAGAGAGAGAGAGGGAGGGGAGGGAGGGAGGGAGGGAGGGAGGGAGGGAGGTATTGGAGAGAAAGAGACAAAAAGTGAGATAGGGTGGTTAGATAGTTTACCAGTGGAAAGCTTCTCAGAGGAGGAAGGGGAGGACCGTCCACCTCAGGGAATTTCATTTAAAAAAACTATACTAAATATATTCACGTCACCGAATAATTGATTAAAATATACTGTTTTGCAATGAAGGTCTACAGTAGCCTCAAAAGCACTCTGTAGGATAATGAACTGACATGTTGTCCAACCAATCAAAGGATCAGAGAATGAATCTAGGACTGAAAGCATAAGCTACAGCTAGCTAGCACTGCAGTGCATAAAATGTGCTGAGTAGAGAAAGAGAAAGACAATAGCTGAACAGTTTTCAACAAATTAAGTTCTTCAAAATTTAAGGAGAAGCAAGAGAGATAGAGTTCTCATTTTTTTCACTTTCAGTTTCACTTACTTAGCAATGCAGCTGGCTAGTTAAGTTACTCAGGGATGCTATGTTAGCTAGCTGGCTATGACTATCAAACAGAGGGATGCTATGTTAGCTAGCTGGCTATGACTATCAAACTGTAGCGGGTTTACTAACGTGTTAGTTCTATTAGCTATGTTGACTAGGAAGTTACTTTAGCTAATATGGGGACAACGATGTAGGCTGTGTGTAGCGGTTATGACATGGTTTAGCTTGGAAAGGTTTTCTCGACTGGTCACATACAGCTGATGTGCTGTTCATTGAAGTCCACAAACGAAGGGAAGAGGTGAGAGGAGGAGAGCGCATTGAGGCTAGAAGGAATACAACGTGGCTGCTATGATCAGGGGTGTATTCATTCCGCCGATTCGGTTAAAAAAAAAACATTTTTTGAACGGTAGCCAACAAAACAGAGAAAAAAATACCTGAATTTGTCCAATAGAAACTCTTATTTGCTACTGTTGGACTAATGATTACACCCTAGATTATCTAGATGCAGGCAAGAGTGTGCAAAGCGGTATTGAATGTGTCACTGTCTGTTCATGTGTCTCTGTCTGTCATCTCAAATTTGCCTCTCGACCTGTGTGCACCTACGTTGTAAACTTTCATTAATAGGCTAGGTTGTAGCAACCTCATGATGGGTACAGGGAAAATTAGAGTATCATGTAGTAGCATACATCACTGTTACATTGAGCTGGGTGAATAGAATATGAATGACAGTCATCCAACATGCTGTAATAGAAATCAGGCCATGTTCATGAAACAAATCATAAGAAACGTCCCTGACCACCCACTGGTGTTTACGGATCTCGGACTCTGATCCTGGGGGACTATAGAATGTGTGCAGGCTTTGGTTATAGCCCAGCACTAACACACCAGAACAACTGGTGGTGTTGTAACATACACTATGTTAGTCACCTGCTGCAACTGCACCGTTGTCATGGTTACCGACAACGATGGTCTGCGTTTTGTTGGACAGGTGGCTGCCTGTTGACTGGCGGAGAGGGCGATTTCGAGAGTCTCGGTGGCTGGAGCTGTCAGAGGAATCTGTACGGGCATCACTGCATATGGAGGGCTCCCGTCCTGAGAGAGAGAGAGAAAAGAAGAGAGAGCTTTATGGTTAGGAGGTTTTGGGGTGAGGGTCAGGGTTTAGAAGTCAGAGGTTAGGGGTTAAAAGTTACCAGAGTCCTCGCTCTCATATCCTGCCTTGCTGCAGTGCAGCAGGTCCAGCTGGGGGTTAGACAGGGTGGAGATGTCCTGCGATACCACCGGCGTCCCC
>NC_034193.2:13089505-13116122 GCF_002021735.2 Oncorhynchus kisutch
TAAACATATGTATGTTTCCCAACATCAATAAAGCCCCTTTGAATTGAATTGAAAATTGAGAGAGAGAGAGAGTGAGAGAGAGAGAGAGGAGAGAGAGAGAGAGAGAGAGAGAGAGAGAGAGAGAGAGAGATAGAACCCATTGCACTTTATGGTTGTAAGGTCTGGGGGCAAGTCACCAACTAAGAATTCACAAATGGGACAAACACCAAATTGAGACTCGGCATGCAGAATTCTGCAAAAATATCCTCTGTGTACAATGTAAAACACCACATAATGCATGCAGAGCAGAATTAGGCCGATACCCGCTAATTATCCAAATCCAGAAAAGAGCCTTTAAATTCTACAACCACCTAAAAGGAAGTGATTCCCAAACCTTCCATAACAAAGCCATCACCTACAGAGAGATGCACCTGGAGAAGAGTCCCCTAAGCAAGCTGGTCCTGGGGCTCTGTTCACAAACACAAACACAACCCACAGAGCCCCAAGACAACAGCACAATTAGACCCAACCAAATCATGAGAAAACAAAAAGATAATTACTTGACATATTGGAAAGAATGAACAAAAAAACAGAGCAAACTAGAATGCTATTTGTCCTTAAACAGAGAGTACACAGTGGCAGAATACCTGACCACTGTGACTGACCCAAATTTAAGGAAAGCTTTGACTATGTACAAACTCAATGAGCATAGCCTTGCTATCTCAAGAGAAGACTAGGTGGAAACAGAGCTGCACTTCCTAACCTCCTGCCAAATGTATGACCATATTAGAGATACATATTTCCCTCAGATTACACGGATCCACAAAGAAGTCCAAAACAACAACAACATTCCCTTTTGTACTTTAGCTATTTGCACATCATTAAATGTACATAGTCATAATAATATTCATTTGAAACGTGTGTAATGGTTATTTTATTTCCCTTTGTTATCTGTTTGGCTTGTGACAATGTAAACATATTAAACATATTAAACATATAAACCCTTTGAATTGAATTGAGAGAGACGAGGGGGGGTAGTAGTTTTCTGACCCTTCCACTGACTCACGACCCACCACAGAGCTGGCAGAACACACACCTAAAAACACACACTCGCCTGACAACCAGAGAGAGTGCCAGAACACACACACACAAACACACACACTCCCCTTATGGGAAGGGGGTAGGTCCGGGTTGGCACTGGTACTGACAGGAAGGGGTTATGCCAGGATGACCTGGTTCTGAGAAAGGGACACTCTCATAGCAACACACACACCATTCCTGTTGTAGACACACACTGGGTGTAGGGATATGGGACAAACACACAGTTAGCCCAAGGGACATACTGTAGCTTAGGGACAAAGCGATAACAGGCAGTACTGTTGAAGCATAGAGCAAAGGGATCCTCTCAGCCTCACAATAACAAGGTGGTGCGACTAGCTGGGAGGCTGGGGGGCTGGAGAGGGGGTCAGCTGCCAGGCTCTGCCCAGAGAAGAGGTCCATTGTGTGGGTACTCTGGCAGAGAGGGCTGGGTGTGTGGATCAGCCCTGGATCTATTCACCGTCACACACCAACAGCTTTTTACCATGTGGCTGCAGAACAACACTGCGTACTGCGCACTGCACACTGCACCCCCCCCCCCCCCCCCCGCCACACACACACACTCACACAGACACACAGACACATAACTGCATGCAAGCACAGTATAAAGAGCTGTCAATGTGTGTTCACCAGTGCATGAGTGTGTGTGTGTGTGTGTGTGTGTGTGTGTGTGTGTGTGTGTGTGTGTGTGTGTGTGTGTGTGTGTGTGTGTGTGTGTGTGTGTGTGTGTGTGTGTGTGTGTGTGTGTGTGTGTGTGTGTGCGTATGTGCATGCCTGTACAAACTCACCGGGCAGTTGCGTAGGTCCCCCATGTTGCTGGCATTGCGGAGCAGCTCTCCGAACATGTTGGGGGTGGGCTTCTCTCTACACTCTAACATCCTCACCGCCTGGTTACTGCAGCAAGGACACACACACACACTGGACTATACACACACACACACACATACACACACATCCTCAAGAGCACACACTGGACTATACACACACACACACTGGACTATACACATATACACACATACGCACACATCCTCAAGAGCACACAATGGACTATACACACACTCACACGTCCTTAAGAACAAACAATGGACTATACACACACACACACACACACACACACACACACATCCTCAAGAACACACAATGAACTATACACACATGTGAATGCGAACATTGTAGTACACACACACGTGCACACACACACACACACACACACACACTACACACACACATCCTCAAGAACACACAATGGACTATACACACACACTACACACACAGACATGCCTGGTGTTACCAGAGGGACGTGGTAGAGATGTAGTGAACCATCTGAATGAAGGGAAGGGGGTCCGACGAGGCTCCACAACTACTGCACACACACTGACAAACACAAACAGAATACATTAGAAAGATGGCCTCTTATCCACCAAGGGCCTGGGTGCAGTAACCCATCTGATGTTGAGCCCCAGTTCTCAGGGGCCTCGGCGTCAACTGGGTGTCTCTTCTGTCCTACACTTTATTGATTAATCCATTAATGCCACAATTGTTCAAAGAAAATCCCTATAAATGTGGTATTGAAGTGGCTTAGTGTCCCACCTGTTCGAACAGCGTCATGGCAAACTTCTGGTGTGGTATACAGTGTTTAGACGTACAGATGTCCTCTCTGGTCTCTGCGCTGATGTGGAAATGGATACGCATCAGCAGGTTCTCCTGTAACACACACAGCCTGGTCAGTCAAGATCCAAGGCAATACTCCACATCCGTCCAGGTGCCCAGGAAGTCGGGAGACTCATTCAAAGCCAGCCACTAGGGGAAAGGCTAATTGATCATTAGAAATCCCTTTTGTAATTATGTTAGCACCACTGAAAACTGATGTTCTGATTAAAGAAGCAATACAACTGGCCTTCTTTAGACTAGTTGAGGATCTGGAGCATCAGCATTTGTGGGTTCGATTAACAGGCTCAAAATGGCCAGAAACAAATAACTTTCTTCTGAAACCCAGTCTATTCTTGTTCTGAGAAATGAAGGCTATTCCATACAAGAAATTGCCAAGAAACTGAAGATCTCGTACCACGCTGTGTACCAACCCCTTCACAGAACAGCGCAAACTGGCTCTAACCAGAATAGAAAGAGGAGTGGGAGGCCCCGGTGCCCAACTGAGAAAGAGGACAAGTACATTGGAGTGTCTAGTTTGAAAAACAGACGCCTCACAAGTCTTCATTAAATAGTACCCGCAAAACATCAGTCTCAACGTCAACAGTGAAGAGGCAACTCCGGGATGCTGGCCTTCTAGGCAGAGTTGCAAAGAAAAAGCCATATCTCAGACTGGCCAATAACAACAAAGATTAAGATGGGCAAAATAACACAGACACTGGACAGAGGAAGATTAGAAGAAAAGTGTTATGGACAGACACATCTACGTTTGAGGTGTTTGGATCACAAAGAAGAACATTTGTGAGACGCAGAAAAATGGAAAAGATGCTGGAGGAGAGGAGTGCTTGACGCCATCTGTCAAGCATGGTGGAGGCAATGTGATGGTTAGGGATAGCCTATATCCCTCTGTCCCAAACCCCCACTTCCCTCGTTCTCCCTCTCTCAATCCTCCGTCCCTCTCCAGGGTTCTCACTCTCCCCTCCGCCAAAAACGTTCCTCCTCCTCTCCTTTCATCCTCCTCTCCCCTCATCCTCTCTCCCCCTCCTCTGTCTGTTGACTGATAACTCCATCTCTTATTAGCTGAAACGCAATTATCACACTGTCACACTGGGAAAAACACTGACACACTGGGATAAACACTGTCACACTGGGATAAACACAATCACACTGGGATAAACACTGATACACAGGGATAAACACTGATACACTGGAATAAAACACTGATACACTGGGATAAACACTGATACACTGGGATAAACACTGATACACTGGGATAAACACTGATACACTGGGATAAACACTGTCACACTGGGAAAAACACTGACACACTGGGATAAACACAATCACACTGGGATAAACACTGATACACAGGGATAAACACTGATACACTGGAATAAAACACTGATACACTGGGATAAACACTGATACACTGGGATAAACACTGATACACTGGGATAAACACTGATACACTGGGATAAACACTGACACACTGGGATAAACACTGATACACTGGGATAAACACTGATACACTGGAATAAACACTGACACTGGGATAAACACTATCACACTGGGATAAACACTGTCACACTGGAATAAACACTGTCACACTGGGATAAACACAGACACACTGGGATAAACACTGACACACTGGGATAAACACTGACACTGGGATAAACACTATCACACTGGGATAAACACTGATACACAGGGATAAACACTGATACACTGGGATAAACATAGACACACCGGGATAAACATAGACACACTGGGATAAACACTGTCACACTGGGATAAACACAGACACACTGGGATAAACACAGACACACTGGGATAAACACTGACACACTGGGATAAACACTGACACACTGGGATAAACACTGACACACTGGGATAAACACAGACACACTGGGATAAACACTGACACACTGGGATAAACATAGACACACTGGGATAAACACTATCACACTGGGATAAACACTGATACACTGGGATAAACACTGACACACTGGGATAAACACTGACACGTCCTGTATGTCCAGATAGTCCTTTAGAGAGGGACAGTGTTTTAAGCTAAATGGCTAATGCTAGCAGAGCTGGGCTGTGAGCAATGAAGGCAGGAGACCAGAACAGACAGGAGTTAGATGGACAACCTTCCTCTTGCAGAATTTAGTTCCAGCCCTACACTAACACACCTGATTTAGTTAATCAATTAGAATCAGGTGTGTTAAAGCAGGACTGGAGTAGAAGACTGCATACCCAGTTGCTCTCCATGAGGAGTGTTAGCGTGTGTGTGTGCGTGTGTGTGTGTGTGTGTGTGTGTGTGTGTGTGTGTGTGTGTGTGTGTGTGTGTGTGTGTGTGTGTGTGTGTGTGTGTGTGTGTGTGTGTGTGTGTGTCTGTGTCTGTGTCTCTGTGTGTGTGTGTGTGTGTCTTACTTACAAAGCATTCTGCTGCGTCGTCCATGATCCCCAGCTGGAAGCGTTGTTCGTCCTGGAAGGTCTTGGCTAGTGCGCTCCGCAACATGTCGGACGGTAACACACGCTCACTGCTGAACTGGAACTGGGCAAAGATACTCTATACTCACACACACACACACACACACACACACACACACACACACACACACACACACACACACACACACACACACACACTAGAACTGAGCAAATTGCAGCTTTACGGAGTAGAACATACAGTAGCATAATACCACTCTGTCCAGGTAGTTGTATCTTGGTTGAAAGTCTACCATGGTGTGAGGAAATGTATTACAACAGTACTAATATTACCTCTTTCACTAAAACTGGGACACCCATTTAAGGCTAGAGAGGTGAGTGTGTGTGTGTGTGTGTGTGTGTGTGTGTGTGTGTGTGGTGTGTGTGTGTGTGTGTGTGTGTGTGTGTGTGTGTGTGTGTGTGTGTGTGTGTGTGTGTGAGTATGTGTGTGTGTGGTGTGTGTGTGTGTGTGTGTGTGTGTGTGTGTGTGTGTGTGTGTGTGTGTGTGTGTGTGTGTGTGTGGACCATCCTCTTCAGTGAAATCTCATAAAAATAAAAATAGTGAAACATTAAAAAAGTTATCCTTTTTAGATAAAACTATGCTAAATATATTCATATGTCACCAAATAATTGATTAAAATACACTGTTTTGCAATGAAGGTCTACAGTAACTTCAACAGCACTGTCTAGGGTAGCACCATGGTGTAGCCAGAGGACAATTAGCTTCCGTCCTCCTCTGGCTACATTGACTTCAATACTAAACCTAGGAGGCTTGTTGGCCTCACCCCCTTCCATAGACAAACATGGTAATTTTGACCACTTCCAGAGGACATCCTCCAACCAATAAAGACTTTTGTAGTATGAACTGACATGTTGTCCATCCAATCACAGATGTAGGATCAGAGAATGAACCTAGTGTGTTGTATTGGGTTTGTGCCACAGAGCATTATGGGGGTTCTATGTGTTGAGAAGCTTGGTGACATTGTTGGATAGAGATTAAGAGTGAAAAGTGATCGTTTTTTTTACTATTATTCAATTCAAATTAGTTTTTTCAATTTACAGGAGACGGGGGAAGTATATTAAAAACAGTTTTTTTGGTTTTAGAACTTTATTTTTGTGTCCATTTACTGCATTTTATTTAAATGTGTCATGGTAACTTCAGTAGCTAGCTAGCTAATGTTACCAGCACGAGTGTGCAGTTTTTCTGGAAGTAATCAATCAACATAATAGTGATGACAAATGTGGGTTTTATAAGGCCTACAGTTGCATAGGCCTGCATGATGCAAACATACATAAAGCTCAGCCCTGAGAGTTCTACTGTCTATCAGTTTTCTGCGTCTGGGTAGAGGAAATCCCCTTCCTAATCTCATCTAAATGTAATTCATATGAACAAGTATAAGGTTGCTGCAGTTTGACAGTGTTTTTCAAAAAACTCTGGGCCCCAAGGGATAAAAATTGCCCCACCACTCTGGGACCTACGGTGCCACCAGTCTGACCACTCTGGGACCTATGGTGCCACCAGTCTGACTACTCTGGGACCTATGGTGCCACCAGTCTGACTACTCTGGGACCTATGGTGCCACCAGTCTGACTACTCTGGGACCCATGGTGCCACCAGTCTGACTACTCTGGGACCTATGGTGCCACCAGTCTGACTACTCTAGGACCTATGGTGCCACCAGTCTGACTACTCTGGGACCTATGGGGCCACCAGTCTGACCACTCTGGGACCTATGGTGCCACCAGTCTGACTACTCTGGGACCTATGGTGCCACCAGTCTGACTACTCTGGGACCTATGGTGCCACCAGTCTGACTACTCTGGGACCTATGGTGCCACCAGTCTGACTACTCTGGGACCTATGGTACCACCAGTCTGACCACTCTGGGACCTATGGTGCCACCAGTCTGACTACTCTGGGACCTATGGTGCCACCAGTCTGACTACTCTGGGACCTATGGTGCCACCAGTCTGACTACTCTGGGACCTATGGTACCACCAGTCTGACCACTCTGGGACCTATGGTGCCACCAGTCTGACTACTCTGGGACCTATGGTGCCACCAGTCTGACTACTCTGGGACCTATGGTGCCACCAGTCTGACTACTCTGGGACCTATGGTACCACCAGTCTGACCACTCTGGGACCTATGGTGCCACCAGTCTGACTACTCTGGGACCTATGTTGCCACCAGTCTGCTTGCAGTTGTCAGTTATCGTCAGGTATGTGGATGATCAGGGCTTTATTCAGGAACGTTTCTTGAGCTACTTTGATGTGTCAAGTGGGTGAGATGCACAGTCTGTGTTTAACTTCATGGAGAAACTTGTTAAACCTACAATGGCGCAGCTGTAATGGAATGTATCTGCTATTTGTATTTATAGCTAAGTCCCCTCCTGTTCCCTGATCAAGAGGTGATGACAACTCCACTCAACTACCATTGTCAACTCTGTCCTGACATGAACTGAAGCAACGTCTCATGTCAGCTCATCCACTGGCACATTGAATGTTTCCTCTCCAAGCACTGTGACTACCTCCATCAATTTTCTCTCATTACTGTATGTAGAGTCAATCACATACACAAACACAATCACATTATTACACATCAATGATTTTGCTTGGACTAACTCACTCTTAGCTCTTTTGTCTAACTGTGTAGTGTTATTGTTTATGGTCTTCCCAGTCAAATCCTGTCCTGCACTGAAGTCAAGCCTCTGAACACCTCAACTCAGGCCTCATACCCTCATTCAATCACCGCTGTGATCCCTTCCAAACACTGTGTAAGTAGCCCTCTCATTCCCATTCCCCAAAACACTGTGTAAGTAGCCCTGTCATTCCCATTCCCCCAAACACTGTGTAAGTAGCCCTGTCATTCCCATTCCCCCAAACACTGTGTAAGTAGCCCTCTCATTCCCATTCCCCCAAACACTGTGTAAGTAGCCCTCTCATTCCCATTCCCCCAAACACTGTGTAAGTAGCCCTCTCATTCCCATTCCCCCAAACACTGTGTAAGTAGCCCTCTCATTCCCATTCCCCAAAACACTGTGTAAGTAGCCCTCTCATTCCCATTCCCCAAAACATTGTACTATAAATGTCTTTATTAAACGCTTAAGGTTAAAGTAATTACTCTTTTGACGATTTTTGAAACACTTTGCCATCTCTGTGCCTACACCGTGCGTCTCCCATCCTCCTCAACTTTTCAAATCACCGGCTTCCACTGGTGGTGTGTGCGCGCCTGTGTCTGTGTGTGTGTGCGCGCGTGTGTCTGTGTGTGTGTGTGCGCGCGTGTGTCTGTGTGTGTGTCACGGTGGCGCTCCTGACTGCAGCAATGCTCCAAGGAAAATAGAGGGGGAATATATCCCACAGAGGGAGGGAAGGAAGGAGAGAGGAAGGGAGGAGAGGAGATTTGGACAGGGGAGGAGGGAGGAAGGGATTAGGAGAGATATAGATAGGGGGAGGAGGGAGGAAGGGATTAGGACAGATATAGACAGGGGAGGAGGGAGGGAAGGAGAGAGGAAGGGATTAGGAGAGATATAGACAGGGGAGGAGGGAGGAAGGGATTAGGAGAGATATAGACAGGGGGAGGAGGGAGGGAAGGAGAGAGGAAGGGATTAGGAGAGATATAGACAGGGGGAGGAGGGAGGGAAGGAGAGAGGAAGGGATTAGGAGAGATATAGACAGGGGGAGGAGGGAGAGAAGGAGAGAGGAAGGGATTAGGAGAGATATAGACAGGGGGAGGAGAGAGTGAAGGGAGAGAGGAAGGGATTAGGATAGATATAGACAGGGGGAGGAGGGAGGGAAGGAGAGAGGAAGGGATTAGGATAGATATAGACAGGGGAGGAGGGAGGTGTGTGTGTGATTGAGTTGAGGGGAAAATTCCTAAGCATCACTAAGAGAGGACAGGCGCAATCAACACCACTTCCACATTCATTCATCCCTCACTTCCCCTGTCACTCCCCCTCCCCCTCTCGCTCTCACTCTCTCTCCCTCCCCTTCTCTCTCTCCTCACCCTCCCATTCTCTCTCTCCTATGGGTCCAGAAGAGAGGGCCAAAGTGAAAATCGTTTGCCCTGTGAACCAGCAGCATCGCCTAGGCCTGTACGTTCTCTCCCAGACTCATAGACAGAACGTTTGGAGCGCAGTATACAGTGGCCATTTTAGCATGTAAATCTTGATGGGACAAACTAAACACATTTCTTTTAGATGCCAGTTGTATGGTCCAGTGCTGCAAAGAAAGAACAAATTATGCTGCTGCTGGCCCAGGACAGAGCAACACGTTTTCAATGTAATCGCAGGGATAATATTAACACTATACATGCCAGTCTCTCTTGGCTAAGAGTTGAGAAAAGACTGACTGCATCACATCTTTAATAAGAAAAATATATGTGTTGGAAATTCCAAATGGTTTCCATAGCGACCAACTTGTTGTGTGTATGTACTGACATGTATGTGTAGGAAGTGTGTATGTACTGACATGTACAGTATGTGTACATGATAGGTGCACACAATACTACATGTTCATGTTTTTAAATGTATGTCAATTGTAAAGTATTTTGTCTGTAATGTATTTTTAGTTATACAGTACCAGTCAAAAGTTTTGACACACCTACTCATTCAAGGGTTTTTCTTTATTTTTTACTCTTTTCTACATTGTAGAATAATAGTGAAGACGTCAAAACTATGAAATAACACATATGGAATCATGTAGTAACCAAAAAGTGTTCAACAAATCAAAATATATTTTATATTTGAGATTCATCAAAGTTGTATTTTATTTATTTATTCTTTATTTAACTCGGCAAGTCAGTTAAAAACTTCTTGTGACTCCCCATCCCGGGTCCGGGAGCGTAATCATCGCCTGACACTAATTAGCATAACGCAACGGACATAACTATTCCTAGAAAATCACAAGTGAAATATATTGGAACACAGCTTAGCCTTTTGTTAATCACCCTGTCATCTCAGATTTTCAAAATATGCTTTACAGCCAAAGCTAGACAAGCATTTGTGTAAGTTTATCGATAGACTAGCATAGCATTATGCCTTGCTAGCAGCAGGCAACCGTGTCACGAAAATCAGAAAAGCAATCAAATTAAATCGTTTACCTTAAAAAATATTATTTTTGTAGGCGAAATAGCTCCATTTGTTCTTCACGTTTGGCTGAGAAATTGCCCGGAAATTGCAGTCATGAAAACGGCAAAAAATATTCCAAATTAGCTCCATAATATCGACAGAAACATGGCAAACGTTGTTTATAATCCATCCTCAAGGTGTTTTTCAAATATCTATCGATAGATAATATATCCGTCGGGACAATACGTTTTTCAGTAGGACCGATTGGAGTAATGGCTACCTCTGTATTTTACGCGAGAGTCACCCTGGGAGCCATCAGGTGACCACTTACGCAATGTAGCCGCCTACGGCTATTCTTCAACATAAATGCGTAAAACTACGTCACAATGCTGTAGACACCTTGGGGAATACATAGAAAGCGTAAGCTGGTTGATAGCACATTCACAGCTCAATAGGGACTCATTGGAACGCAGCGCTTTCAAAATATGGGGCACTTCCGGATTGGATTTTTCTCAGGCTTTCGCCTGCAACATCAGTTCTGTTATACTCACAGACAATATCTTTACAGTTTTGGAAACGTTAGAGTGTTTTCTATCCAAAGCTGTCAATTATATGCATATTCTAGCATCTTGTCCTGACAAAATATCCCGTCTAAAATGGGAACTTTTTTTTCATGGAGCCAGTGGCTGTACAGGGATCTGGTATGCAGATCATGGAGATGAAGAGGGGGCTAGTCATGGAGCCAGTGGCTGTACAGGGATCTGGTATGCAGACCATGGAGATGAAGAGGGGGCTAGTCATGGAGCCGTTGGCTGTACAGGGATCTGGTATGCAGACCATGGAGATGAAGAGGGGGCTAGCCATGGAGCCAGTGGTTGTACAGGGATCTGGTATGCAGACCATGGAGATGAAGAGGGGGCTAGCCATGGAGCCGGTGGCTGTACAGGGATCTGGTATGCAGACCATGGAGATGAAGAGGGGGCTAGCCATGGAGCCAGTGGTTGTACAGGGATCTGGTATGCAGACCATGGAGATGAAGAGGGGGCTAGCCATGGAGCCGGTGGCTGTACAGGGATCTGGTATGCAGACCATGGAGATGAAGAGGGGGCTAGCCATGGAGCCAGTGGTTGTACAGGGATCTGGTATGCAGACCATGGAGATGAAGAGGGGGCTAGCCATGGAGCCAGTGGTTGTACAGGGATCTGGTATGCAGACCATGGAGATGAAGAGGGGGCTAGCCAAATGAGCTGTACAGGGATCTGGTATATAGACCATGGAGATGAAGAGGGGGCTAGTCATGGAGCCAGTGGTTGTACAGGGATCTGGTATGCAGACCATGGAGATGAAGAGGGGGCTAGCCATGGAGCCGGTGGCTGTACAGGGATCTGGTATGCAGACCATGGAGATGAAGAGGGGGCTAGCCTGGAGCCAGTGGTTGTACAGGGATCTGGTATGCAGACCATGGAGATGAAGAGGGGGCTAGCCTGGAGCCAGTGGTTGTACAGGGATCTGGTATGCAGACCATGGAGATGAAGAGGGGGCTAGTCATGGAGCTAGTGGCTGTACAGGGATCTGGTATGCAGACCATGGAGATGAAGAGGGGGCTAGTCATGGAGCCAGCGGCTGTACAGGGATCTGGTATGCAGACCATGGAGATGAAGAGGGGGCTAGCCTGGAGCCAGTGGTTGTACAGGGATCTGGTATGCAGACCATGGAGATGAAGAGGGGGCTAGCCATGGAGCCAGCAGCTGTACAGGGATCTGGTATGCAGACCATGGAGATGAAGAGGGGGCTAGTCATGGAGCCGGTGGCTGTACAGGGATCTGGTATGCAGACCATGGAGATGAAGAGGGGGCTAGTCATGGAGCTAGTGGCTGTACAGGGATCTGGTATACAGACCATGGAGATGAAGAGGGGCTGGTCATGGAGGCGGTGGCTGTACAGGGATCTGATATGCAGACCATGGAGATGAAGAGGGGCTGGTCATGGAGCCAGTGGTTGTACAGGGATCTGGTATACAGACCATGGAGATGAAGAGGGGGCTAGCCATGGAGCTAGTGGTTGTACAGGGATCTGGGATACAGACCATGGAGATGAAGAGGGGCTGGTCATGGAGCCGGTGGCTGTACAGGGATCTGGTATGCAGACCATGGAGATGAAGAGGGGGCTAGTCATGGAGCTAGTGGCTGTACAGGGATCTGGTATACAGACCATGGAGATGAAGAGGGGCTGGTCATGGAGCCGGTGGCTGTACAGGGATCTGGTATGCAGACCATGGAGATGAAGAGGGGGCTAGTCATGGAGCCAGCGGCTGTACAGGGATCTGGTATGCAGACCATGGAGATGAAGAGGGGGCTAGCCATGGAGCCAGTGGCTGTACAGGGATCTGGTATAAAGACCATGGAGATGAAGAGGGGGCTAGCCATGGAGCCAGTGGCTGTACAGGGATCTGGTATGCAGACCGTGGAGATGAAGAGGGGCTGGTCATGGAGCCGGTGGCTGTACAGGGATCTGGTATGCAGACCGTGGAGATGAAGAGGGGCTGGTCATGGAGCCGGTGGCTGTACAGGGATCTGGTATGCAGACCGTGGAGATGAAGAGGGGCTGGTCATGGAGCCAGTGGTTGTACAGGGATCTGGTATACAGACCGTGGAGATGAAGAGGGGGCTAGCCATGGAGCTAGTGGTTGTACAGGGATCTGGTATACAGACCATGGAGATGAAGAGGGGCTGGTCATGGAGCTAGTGGCTGTACAGGGATCTGGTATACAGACCATGGAGATGAAGAGGGGCTGGTCATGGAGGCGGTGGCTGTACAGGGATCTGGTATGCAGACCATGGAGATGAAGAGGGGCTGGTCATGGAGCCAGTGGTTGTACAGGGATCTGGTATACAGACCATGGAGATGAAGAGGGGGCTAGCCATGGAGCTAGCGGTTGTACAGGGATCTGGTATACAGACCATGGAGATGAAGAGGGGCTGGTCATGGAGCCGGTGGCTGTACAGGGATCTGGTATGCAGACCATGGAGATGAAGAGGGGGCTAGTCATGGAGCTAGTGGCTGTACAGGGATCTGGTATACAGACCATGGAGATGAAGAGGGGCTGGTCATGGAGCCGGTGGCTGTACAGGGATCTGGTATGCAGACCATGGAGATGAAGAGGGGCTGGTCATGGAGCCAGTGGTTGTACAGGGATCTGGTATACAGACCGTGGAGATGAAGAGGGGGCTAGCCATGGAGCTAGTGGTTGTACAGGGATCTGGTATACAGACCATGGAGATGAAGAGGGGCTGGTCATGGAGCCGGTGGCTGTACAGGGATCTGGTATGCAGACCATGGAGATGAAGAGGGGCTGGTCATGGAGCCAGTGGTTGTACAGGGATCTGGTATACAGACCGTGGAGATGAAGAGGGGGCCTAGCCATGGAGCTAGTGGTTGTACAGGGATCTGGTATACAGACCATGGAGATGAAGAGGGGCTGGTCATGGAGCTAGTGGCTGTACAGGGATCTGGTATACAGACCATGGAGATGAAGAGGGGCTGGTCATGGAGGCGGTGGCTGTACAGGGATCTGGTATGCAGACCATGGAGATGAAGAGGGGCTGGTCATGGAGCCAGTGGTTGTACAGGGATCTGGTATACAGACCATGGAGATGAAGATGGGGCTAGCCATGGAGCTAGCGGTTGTACAGGGATCTGGTATACAGACCATGGAGATGAAGAGGGGCTGGTCATGGAGCCGGTGGCTGTACAGGGATCTGGTATGCAGACCATGGAGATGAAGAGGGGGCTAGTCATGGAGCTAGTGGCTGTACAGGGATCTGGTATACAGACCATGGAGATGAAGAGGGGCTGGTCATGGAGCCGGTGGCTGTACAGGGATCTGGTATGCAGACCATGGAGATGAAGAGGGGGCTAGTCATGGAGCCAGCGGCTGTACAGGGATCTGGTATGCAGACCATGGAGATGAAGAGGGGGCTAGCCATGGAGCCAGTGGCTGTACAGGGATCTGGTATGCAGACCATGGAGATGAAGAGGGGGCTAGTCATGGAGCCAGTGGCTGTACAGGGATCTGGTATACAGACCATGGAGATGAAGAGGGGCTGGTCATGGAGGTGGTGGCTGTACAGGGATCTGGTATGCAGACCATGGAGATGAAGAGGGGCTGGTCATGGAGCCAGTGGTTGTACAGGGATCTGGTATACAGACCATGGAGATGAAGAGGGGGCTAGTCATGGAGCCGGTGGCTGTACAGGGATCTGGTATGCAGACCATGGCGATGAAGAGGGGGCTAGCCATGGAGCCGGTGGCTGTACAGGGATCTGGTATGCAGACCATGGAGATGAAGAGGGGCTGGTCATGGAGCCGGTGGCTGTACAGGGATCTGGTATGCAGACCATGGAGATGAAGAGGGGGCTAGTCATGGAGCCGGTGGCTGTACAGGGATCTGGTATGCAGACCGTGGAGATGAAGAGGGGCTGGTCATGGAGCCGGTGGCTGTACAGGGATCTGGTATGCAGACCATGGAGATGAAGAGGGGGCTAGTCATGGAGCTAGTGGCTGTACAGGGATCTGGTATGCAGACCATGGAGATGAAGAGGGGCTGGTCATGGAGCCGGTGGCTGTACAGGGATCTGGTATGCAGACCATGGAGATGAAGAGGGGGCTAGTCATGGAGCTAGTGGCTGTACAGGGATCTGGTATACAGACCATGGAGATGAAGAGGGGCTGGTCATGGAGGCGGTGGCTGTACAGGGATCTGGTATGCAGACCATGGAGATGAAGAGGGGCTGGTCATGGAGCCAGTGGTTGTACAGGGATCTGGTATACAGACCATGGAGATGAAGAGGGGGCTAGCCATGGAGCCAGCGGCTGTACAGGGATCTGGTATGCAGACCATGGAGATGAAGAGGGGGCTAGCCTGGAGCCAGTGGTTGTACAGGGATCTGGTATGCAGACCATGGAGATGAAGAGGGGGCTAGCCATGGAGCCAGCAGCTGTACAGGGATCTGGTATGCAGACCATGGAGATGAAGAGGGGGCTAGCCATGGAGCCGGTGGCTGTACAGGGATCTGGTATGCAGACCATGGAGATGAAGAGGGGGCTAGTCATGGAGCCGGTGGCTGTACAGGGATCTGGTATGCAGACCATGGAGATGAAGAGGGGGCTAGCCATGGAGCTAGTGGCTGTACAGGGATCTGGTATACAGACCATGGAGATGAAGAGGGGGCTAGCCATGGAGCCAGTGGTTGTACATGGATCTGGTATGCAGACCATGGAGATGAAGAGGGGGCTAGTCATGGAGCCGGTGGCTGTACAGGGATCTGGTATACAGACCATGGAGATGAAGAGGGGGCTAGTCATGGAGCCGGTGGCTGTACAGGGATCTGGTATACAGACCATGGAGATGAAGAGGGGCTGGTCATGGAGCCGGTGGCTGTACAGGGATCTGGTATGCAGACCATGGAGATGAAGAGGGGGCTAGTCATGGAGCCGGTGGCTGTACAGGGATCTGGTATGCAGACCGTGGAGATGAAGAGGGGCTGGTCATGGAGCCGGTGGCTGTACAGGGATCTGGTATGCAGACCGTGGAGATGAAGAGGGGCTGGTCATGGAGCCGGTGGCTGTACAGGGATCTGGTATGCAGACCATGGAGATGAAGAGGGGCTGGTCATGGAGCCAGTGGTTGTACAGGGATCTGGTATACAGACCATGGAGATGAAGAGGGGGCTAGCCATGGAGCTAGTGGTTGTACAGGGATCTGGTATACAGACCATGGAGATGAAGAGGGGCTGGTCATGGAGCCGGTGGCTGTACAGGGATCTGGTATGCAGACCATGGAGATGAAGAGGGGGCTAGTCATGGAGCTAGTGGCTGTACAGGGATCTGGTATACAGACCATGGAGATGAAGAGGGGCTGGTCATGGAGCCGGTGTCTGTACAGGGATCTGGTATGCAGACCATGGAGATGAAGAGGGGGCTAGCCATGGAGCTAGTGGTTGTACAGGGATCTGGTATACAGACCATGGAGATGAAGAGGGGCTGGTCATGGAGCCGGTGGCTGTACAGGGATCTGGTATGCAGACCATGGAGATGAAGAGGGGGCTAGTCATGGAGCTAGTGGCTGTACAGGGATCTGGTATGCAGACCATGGAGATGAAGAGGGGGCTAGTCATGGAGCTAGTGGCTGTACAGGGATCTGGTATACAGACCATGGAGATGAAGAGGGGCTGGTCATGGAGGCGGTGGCTGTACAGGGATCTGGTATGCAGACCATGGAGATGAAGAGGGGCTGGTCATGGAGCCAGTGGTTGTACAGGGATCTGGTATACAGACCATGGAGATGAAGAGGGGGCTAGCCATGGAGCTAGTGGTTGTACAGGGATCTGGTATACAGACCATGGAGATGAAGAGGGGCTGGTCATGGAGCCGGTGGCTGTACAGGGATCTGGTATGCAGACCATGGAGATGAAGAGGGGGCTAGTCATGGAGCTAGTGGCTGTACAGGGATCTGGTATGCAGACCATGGAGATGAAGAGGGGGCTAGCCTGGAGCCAGTGGTTGTACAGGGATCTGGTATGCAGACCATGGAGATGAAGAGGGGGCTAGTCATGGAGCCGGAGGCTGTACAGGGATCTGGTATGCAGACCATGGAGATGAAGAGGGGGCTAGTCATGGAGCCGGTGGCTGTACAGTGATCTGGTATGCAGACCATGGAGATGAAGAGGGGGCTAGCCATGGAGCTAGTTGCTGTACAGGGATCTGGTATACAGACCATGGAGATGAAGAGGGGGCTAGCCATGGAGCCAGTGGTTGTACAGGGATCTGGTATGCAGACCATGGAGATGAAGAGGGGGCTAGTCATGGAGCCGGTGGCTGTACAGGGATCTGGTATACAGACCATGGAGATGAAGAGGGGCTGGTCATGGAGCCGGTGGCTGTACAGGGATCTGGTATGCAGACCATGGAGATGAAGAGGGGGCTAGTCATGGAGCCGGTGGCTGTACAGGGATCTGGTATGCAGACCGTGGAGATGAAGAGGGGCTGGTCATGGAGCCGGTGGCTGTACAGGGATCTGGTATGCAGACCATGGAGATGAAGAGGGGCTGGTCATGGAGCCGGTGGCTGTACAGGGATCTGGTATGCAGACCATGGAGATGAAGAGGGGCTGGTCATGGAGCCAGTGGTTGTACAGGGATCTGGTATACAGACCATGGAGATGAAGAGGGGGCTAGCCATGGAGCTAGTAGTTGTACAGGGATCTGGTATACAGACCATGGAGATGAAGAGGGGCTGGTCATGGAGGCGGTGGCTGTACAGGGATCTGGTATGCAGACCATGGAGATGAAGAGGGGCTGGTCATGGAGCCAGTGGTTGTACAGGGATCTGGTATACAGACCATGGAGATGAAGAGGGGGCTAGTCATGGAGCCGGTGGCTGTACAGGGATCTGGTATGCAGACCATGGCGATGAAGAGGGGGCTAGCCATGGAGCCGGTGGCTGTACAGGGATCTGGTATGCAGACCATGGAGATGAAGAGGGGCTGGTCATGGAGCCGGTGGCTGTACAGGGATCTGGTATGCAGACCATGGAGATGAAGAGGGGGCTAGTCATGGAGCCGGTGGCTGTACAGGGATCTGGTATGCAGACCGTGGAGATGAAGAGGGGCTGGTCATGGAGCCGGTGGCTGTACAGGGATCTGGTATGCAGACCATGGAGATGAAGAGGGGGCTAGTCATGGAGCTGTGGCTGTACAGGGATCTGGTATGCAGACCATGGAGATGAAGAGGGGCTGGTCATGGAGCCGGTGGCTGTACAGGGATCTGGTATGCAGACCATGGAGATGAAGAGGGGGCTAGTCATGGAGCTAGTGGCTGTACAGGGATCTGGTATACAGACCATGGAGATGAAGAGGGGCTGGTCATGGAGGCGGTGGCTGTACAGGGATCTGGTATGCAGACCATGGAGATGAAGAGGGGCTGGTCATGGAGCCAGTGGTTGTACAGGGATCTGGTATACAGACCATGGAGATGAAGAGGGGGCTAGCCATGGAGCTAGTGGTTGTACAGGGATCTGGTATACAGACCATGGAGATGAAGAGGGGCTGGTCATGGAGCCGGTGGCTGTACAGGGATCTGGTATGCAGACCATGGAGATGAAGAGGGGGCTAGTCATGAAGCTAGTGGCTGTACAGGGATCTGGTATGCAGACCATGGAGATGAAGAGGGGGCTAGTCAAGGAGCCAGCGGCTGTACAGGGATCTGGTATGCAGACCATGGAGATGAAGAGGGGGCTAGCCTGGAGCCAGTGGTTGTACAGGGATCTGGTATGCAGACCATGGAGATGAAGAGGGGGCTAGCCATGGAGCCAGCAGCTGTACAGGGATCTGGTATGCAGACCATGGAGATGAAGAGGGGGCTAGTCATGGAGCCGGAGGCTGTACAGGGATCGGGTATGCAGACCATGGAGATGAAGAGGGGGCTAGCCATGGAGCCGGTGGCTGTACAGGGATCTGGTATGCAGACCATGGAGATGAAGAGGGGGCTAGTCATGGAGCCGGTGGCTGTACAGGGATCTGGTATGCAGACCATGGAGATGAAGAGGGGGCTAGCCATGGAGCTAGTGGCTGTACAGGGATCTGGTATACAGACCATGGAGATGAAGAGGGGGCTAGCCATGGAGCCAGTGGTTGTACATGGATCTGGTATGCAGACCATGGAGATGAAGAGGGGGCTAGTCATGGAGCCGGTGGCTGTACAGGGATCTGGTATACAGACCATGGAGATGAAGAGGGGCTGGTCATGGAGCCGGTGGCTGTACAGGGATCTGGTATGCAGACCATGGAGATGAAGAGGGGGCTGGTCATGGAGCCGGTGGCTGTACAGGGATCTGGTATGCAGACCATGGAGATGAAGAGGGGCTGGTCATGGAGCCGGTGGCTGTACAGGGATCTGGTATGCAGACCATGGAGATGAAGAGGGGCTGGTCATGGAGCCAGTGGTTGTACAGGGATCTGGTATACAGACCATGGAGATGAAGAGGGGGCTAGCCATGGAGCTAGTGGTTGTACAGGGATCTGGTATACAGACCATGGAGATGAAGAGGGGCTGGTCATGGAGCCGGTGGCTGTACAGGGATCTGGTATGCAGACCATGGAGATGAAGAGGGGGCTAGTCATGGAGCTAGTGGCTGTACAGGGATCTGGTATACAGACCATGGAGATGAAGAGGGGCTGGTCATGGAGCCGGTGTCTGTACAGGGATCTGGTATGCAGACCATGGAGATGAAGAGGGGGCTAGCCATGGAGCTAGTGGTTGTATAGGAATCTGGTATACAGACCATGGAGATGAAGAGGGGCTGGTCATGGAGCCGGTGGCTGTACAGGGATCTGGTATGCAGACCATGGAGATGAAGAGGGGGCTAGTCATGGAGCTAGTGGCTGTACAGGGATCTGGTATGCAGACCATGGAGATGAAGAGGGGGCTAGTCATGGAGCTAGTGGCTGTACAGGGATCTGGTATGCAGACCATGGAGATGAAGAGGGGCTGGTCATGGAGGCGGTGGCTGTACAGGGATCTGGTATGCAGACCATGGAGATGAAGAGGGGCTGGTCATGGAGCCAGTGGTTGTACAGGGATCTGGTATACAGACCATGGAGATGAAGAGGGGGCTAGCCATGGAGCTAGTGGTTGTACAGGGATCTGGTATACAGACCATGGAGATGAAGAGGGGCTGGTCATGGAGCCGGTGGCTGTACAGGGATCTGGTATGCAGACCATGGAGATGAAGAGGGGGCTAGTCATGGAGCTAGTGGCTGTACAGGGATCTGGTATGCAGACCATGGAGATGAAGAGGGGGCTAGTCATGGAGCCAGCGGCTGTACAGGGATCTGGTATGCAGACCATGGAGATGAAGAGGGGGCTAGCCTGGAGCCAGTGGTTGTACAGGGATCTGGTATGCAGACCATGGAGATGAAGAGGGGGCTAGCCATGGAGCCAGCAGCTGTACAGGGATCTGGTATGCAGACCATGGAGATGAAGAGGGGGCTAGTCATGGAGCCGGAGGCTGTACAGGGATCTGGTATGCAGACCATGGAGATGAAGAGGGGGCTAGTCATGGAGCCGGTGGCTGTACAGGGATCTGGTATGCAGACCATGGAGATGAAGAGGGGGCTAGCCATGGAGCTAGTGGCTGTACAGGGATCTGGTATACAGACCATGGAGATGAAGAGGGGGCTAGCCATGGAGCCAGTGGTTGTACAGGGATCTGGTATGCAGACCATGGAGATGAAGAGGGGGCTAGTCATGGAGCCGGTGGCTGTACAGGGATCTGGTATACAGACCATGGAGATGAAGAGGGGCTGGTCATGGAGCCGGTGGCTGTACAGGGATCTGGTATGCAGACCATGGAGATGAAGAGGGGGCTAGTCATGGAGCCGGTGGCTGTACAGGGATCTGGTATGCAGACCGTGGAGATGAAGAGGGGCTGGTCATGGAGCCGGTGGCTGTACAGGGATCTGGTATGCAGACCGTGGAGATGAAGAGGGGCTGGTCATGGAGCCGGTGGCTGTACAGGGATCTGGTATGCAGACCGTGGAGATGAAGAGGGGCTGGTCATGGAGCCAGTGGTTGTACAGGGATCTGGTATACAGACCATGGAGATGAAGAGGGGGCTAGCCATGGAGCCGGTGGCTGTACAGGGATCTGGTATGCTGACCATGGAGATGAAGAGGGGGCTAGTCATGGAGCTAGTGGCTGTACAGGGATCTGGTATACAGACCATGGAGATGAAGAGGGGCTGGTCATGGAGCCGGTGGCTGTACAGGGATCTGGTATGCAGACCATGGAGATGAAGAGGGGCTGGTCATGGAGGCGGTGGCTGTACAGGGATCTGGTATGCAGACCATGGAGATGAAGAGGGGGCTAGTCATGGAGCCGGTGGCTGTACAGGGATCTGGTATGCAGACCATGGAGATGAAGAGGGGGCTAGCCATGGAGCTAGTGGCTGTACAGGGATCTGGTATACAGACCATGGAGATGAAGAGGGGCTGGTCATGGAGCCGGTGGCTGTACAGGGATCTGGTATGCAGACCATGGAGATGAAGAGGGGGCTAGTCATGGAGCTAGTGGCTGTACAGGGATCTGGTATACAGACCATGGAGATGAAGAGGGGCTGGTCATGGAGGCGGTGGCTGTACAGGGATCTGGTATGCAGACCATGGAGATGAAGAGGGGCTGGTCATGGAGCCAGTGGTTGTACAGGGATCTGGTATACAGACCATGGAGATGAAGAGGGGGCTAGCCATGGAGCTAGTGGTTGTACAGGGATCTGGTATACAGACCATGGAGATGAAGAGGGGCTGGTCATGGAGCCGGTGGCTGTACAGGGATCTGGTATGCAGACCATGGAGATGAAGAGGGGGGCTAGTCATGGAGCTAGTGGCTGTACAGGGATCTGGTATACAGACCATGGAGATGAAGAGGGGCTGGTCATGGAGCCGGTGGCTGTACAGGGATCTGGTATGCAGACCATGGAGATGAAGAGGGGGCTAGTCATGGAGCTAGTGGCTGTACAGGGATCTGGTATACAGACCATGGAGATGAAGAGGGGCTGGTCATGGAGGCGGTGGCTGTACAGGGATCTGGTATGCAGACCATGGAGGTGAAGAGGGGCTGGTCATGGAGCCAGTGGTTGTACAGGGATCTGGTATACAGACCATGGAGATGAAGAGGGGGCTAGCCATGGAGCTAGCGGTTGTACAGGGATCTGGTATACAGACCATGGAGATGAAGAGGGGCTGGTCATGGAGCCGGTGGCTGTACAGGGATCTGGTATGCAGACCATGGAGATGAAGAGGGGGCTAGTCATGGAGCTAGTGGCTGTACAGGGATCTGGTATACAGACCATGGAGATGAAGAGGGGCTGGTCATGGAGCCGGTGGCTGTACAGGGATCTGGTATGCAGACCATGGAGATGAAGAGGGGGCTAGTCATGGAGCCAGCGGCTGTACAGGGATCTGGTATGCAGACCATGGAGATGAAGAGGGGGCTAGCCATGGAGCCAGTGGCTGTACAGGGATCTGGTATGCAGACCATGGAGATGAAGAGGGGGCTAGTCATGGAGCTAGTGGCTGTACAGGGATCTGGTATGCAGACCATGGAGATGAAGAGGGGGCTAGCCATGGAGCCAGTGGCTGTACAGGGATCTGGTATACAGACCATGGAGATGAAGAGGGGGTGGTCATGGAGCCAGTGGTTGTACAGGAGTACTGCACACTGAAGAATGTTAACTTCTTTCCGTGTGGCTTCGTAGTGCACCCAGATGCCCTGTGGTTAGGATCCTCTCCAGCTGGTGTGACTTTGTCATCTGTGCACAGGAGGACATCCTAGTTGAAAGGATATATAAAGATCTACAGGTTTCAAAAACTATAAGAGAGAAGGTTGACCACTTATTTTTAAATCAAAATCAAATCAAATCAAATTTATTTATATAGCCCTTCGTACATCAGCTGATATCTCAAAGTGCTGTACAGAAACCCAGCCTAAAACCCCAACAGCAACCAATGCAGGTGTAGAAGCACGGTGGCTAGGAAAAACTCCCTAGAAAGGCCAAAACCTAGGAAGAAACCTAGAGAGGAACCAGGCTATGTGGGGTGGCCAGTCCTCTTCTGGCTGTGCCGGGTGGAGATTATAACAGAACATGGCCAAGATGTTGAAATGTTCATAAATGACCAGCATGGTCGTATAATAATATGGCAGAACAGTTGAAACTGGAGCAGCAGCATGGTCAGATGGACTGGGGACAGCAAGGAGTCATCATGTCAGGTAGTCCTGGGGCATGGTCCTAGGCATTTTTACCACTACTTGCAGAAGTGTCTCTCGCACCTGAATGGATCTTGCATTTAATTCTGGCTGTACTGTGTTGACTTGATTTCTTTCCCCACCCCTAAACTCATTGCCTAATTAAAGCCAATACAAGCTCCACACAAACTGATATCCACTACAACACAAATTATTGATACATGTCGTAGATAAACCAATTATTATTTTGCTGCTAGCAAATAAACACGTACATTTACACTGGCTTGGCCCATGCTCTGGACCGGATCAGAGACGGCACAGTTGTTCTTCATCCCCCTCAGTCGGAGCAGGAGGTTTCAGTCTTCTTTCCCAAACACCAGGTCTCTTTTGAATGTGCCAGTTCTACGCGAAGACAGTAGGAACAACACCTCTTGTTGTCCCCCCCCCAATTTGTCCCTCAACTAAGTAACTTTCGACAATATGTGTACTACACCTTTGTGTGTTTGGTGACAGTAAAGTTGTCACAACGTACTGCCACTAGCCACCTCTTTCTGAGCTCTACATCGACTGGGAGACCATTACATTTGGAAGAAACTGAACACAGAGGCACTGAACAATGTTCATTAGCACCTCCTTCGCGGGGCTGTAATTTAAACATAGTCATTGCGAACTATTTCAGTCAGAAATGCATCGACGATAGCTAGTAAGCTAATGATAAAAACAATAGCAGAACTCGCTCCGGAAGTCATCAACCCGGTCGGAAGTCAATTAGAACGTTGGAGGCGGAATAATGCATAGAGCCTATTGGGGTAAGTAACTGTCTGTCTGATGTTTAAAAGTTCTTGTTGGTTGTAAGAAATAATAATGGATACATTTCGTGAAAATAAAGTAAAAATAAACGGCAAAATAATCACAAAATAGGCAAAGTTGGGTTGGAGCCTGTAAAACGGTGGCCATCCAGTACAGCACCATCTTTCATCTGTATCGATGTCAGAGTGGTTAGAGGGATAATAGAGCCCTGAGTACCAGGCCATTAGGACCTGATGGAGGGATAATAGAGCCCTGAGTACCAGGCCATTAGGACCTGATGGAGGGATAATAGAGCCCTGAGTACCAGGCCAATAGGATCTGATGGAGGGATAATAGAGCCATGAGTACCAGGCCATTAGGACCTGATGGAGGGACAATAGAGCCCTGAGTACCAGGCCATTAGGACCTGATGGAGGGATAATAGAGCCCTGAGTACCAGGCCAATAGGACCTGATGGAGGGATAATAGAGCCCTGAGTACCAGGCCAATAGGACCTGATGGAGGGATAATAGAGCCCTGAGTACCAGGCCAATAGGACCTGATGGAGGGATAATAGAGCCCTGAGTACCAGGCCAATAGGACCTGATGGAGGGACAATAGAGCCCTGAGTACCAGGCCAATAGGACCTGATGGAGGGATAATAGAGCCCTGAGTACCAGGCCAATAGGACCTGATGGAGGGATAATAGAGCCCTGAGTACCAGGCCAATAGGACCTGATGGAGGGATAATAGAGCACTGAGTACCAGGCCAATAGGACCTGATGGAGGGACAATAGAGCCCTGAGTACCAGGTCATTAGGACCTGATGGAGGGATAATAGAGCCCTGAGTACCAGGCCATTAGGACCTGATGGAGGGATAATAGAGCCCTGAGTACCAGGCCAATAGGATCTGATGGAGGGATAATAGAGCCATGAGTACCAGGCCATTAGGACCTGATGGAGGGACAATAGAGCCCTGAGTACCAGGCCATTAGGACCTGATGGAGGGATAATAGAGCCCTGAGTACCAGGCCAATAGGACCTGATGGAGGGATAATAGAGCCCTGAGTACCAGGCCAATAGGACCTGATGGAGGGACAATAGAGTCCTGAGTACCAGGCCATTTGGACCTGATGGAGGGATAATAGAGCCCTGAGTACCAGGCCAATAGGACCTGATGGAGGGATAATAGAGCCCTGAGTACCAGGCCAATAGGACCTGATGGAGGGACAATAGAGCCCTGAGTACCAGGCCATTAGGACCTGATGGAGAGATAATAGAGCCATGAGTACCAGGCCAATAGGATCTGATGGAGGGATAATAGAGCCCTGAGTACCAGGCCAATAGGATCTGATGGAGGGATAATAGAGCCATGAGTACCAGGCCAATAGGATCTGATGGAGGGATATAGAGCCCTGAGTACCAGGCCAATAGGACCTGATGGAGGGATAATAGAGCCCTGAGTACCAGGTCATTAGGATCTGATGATCGTTAGCGAGATGGGTACTACCAACACATGTCCAGAGTGAATAAGAGGAGTTTACGGTAACGTAATCAATGGTAACGTAGAGTTTTACTGCCAGTGTAATAAGGTAATAAGTTCACCTCTAGGTGTTATAAAAAAATAAACTGTTTGTCTGATCAGCAGACAGAATCTGTTCAACTCACAGCAGTTAGCATTACTATTGCCTCACACATACACAACCATGCTGCTTCAGATACAAGCCAGTATGCGTGTGTGGTGTGTGTGTGTGTGTGTGTGTGTGTGTGTGTGGTGTGTGTGTGTGTGTGTGTGTGTGTGTGTGTGTGTGTGTGTGGTGTGTGTGTGTGTGTGTGCGTGCGGCACCCCAACGTGGGTTCTGCTGGCTCAGCACTTTCGGGTCAGCCAATTAATTTCACAGCGGCTCAGTAGATAGAACAGCGTGTAAACACACACACACACCCACACACACACACCGATACAAACACACTTATACACACACACACACACACACACACACACACACACACACACACACACACACACACACCGATACAAACACACTTATACACACACACACACACACACACACACACACCGATACAAACACACTTATACCACACACACACACACACACACACACACACACACCGATACAAACACACTTATACACACACATAGTAACACACCGACAACACTACATTATACAATGCTGACGTCTCTGTACACACCAACACTGCTACACTACACAATGTACTCAGACAGACACACACACATACTGTACACACAGCCTCATTAGAATGCTTTATAGAACACACACACTCATAATAGCTAAATAAGTGCTCATGAGAATGAAGGGCCCTTGGGAGACCTACCTTGAGGGCACAGAAGATACAGGAGTCTTCCATACACTTGTGGGTGGTCAGCTGCCGGAAACTTCTACGGAAGATATCCAGATGCCACAGGACCTAAAGAGAAAACATACATTTGATATATTTACATGTTTTGTATATTTTATAACTTTACATTTTTAAAGGTCCAATGCTGAGGTTTTTATCTCAATATCAAATCATTTCTGGGTAACAATTAAGTAACTAACTGTGATTATCTTCAATTAAAATGGTCAAAAAGAAAGGAACAATTTCTCAAGCAAGAATTTAGACAGTGTTCTGAGTGGGGGGGGGGGGGGGGGGACGGAAAACTAGCGGTTATTTGCAGAGAGGTGTGGAACAAATTCTGATTTGACTATTAACTCATGTTGATG
>NC_034193.2:13116222-13141222 GCF_002021735.2 Oncorhynchus kisutch
CCTCCCTTTTCCCTCTCTCCTCCCTCTTCCCTCTCTCCTCCCTCTACCCTCTCTCCTCCCTTTTCCCTCTCTCCTCCCTTTCCCTCTCTCCTCCCTTTTCCCTCTCTCCTCCCTCTTCCCTCTCTCCTCCCTCTTCCCTCTCTCCCCCTTTTCTCTCTCCTCCCTCCTTCCCTCTCTCCTCCTCTACCCTCTCTCCTCCCTCTACCCTCTCTCCTCCCTTTTCCCTCTCTCCTCCCTCTTCCCTCTCTCCTCCCTCTTCCCTCTTTCCTCCCTCTTCCCTCTCTCCTCCCTTTTCCCTCTCTCCTCCCTCTTCCCTCTCTCCTCCCTCTACCCTCTCTCCTCCCTCTACCCTCTCTCCTCCCTTTTCCCTCTCTCCTCCCTTTTCCCTCTCTGATCCCTCTTCCCTCTCCTCCCTCTTCCCTCTCCTCCCTCTACCCTCTCTCCTCCCTCTACCCTCTCTCCTCCCTTTTCCCTCTCTCCTCCCTTTTCCCTCTCTCCTCCCTCTTCCCTCTCTCCTCCCTCTACCCTCTCTCCTCCCTCTACCCTCTCTCCTCCCTTTTCCCTCTCTCCTCCCTTTTCCCTCTTTCCTCCCTCTTCCCTCTCCTCCCTCTTCCCTCTACCCTCTCTCCTCCCTCTACCCTCTCTCCTCCCTTTTCCCTCTCTCCTCCCTTTTCCCTCTCTCCTCCCTCTTCCCTCTCCTCCCTCTACCCTCTCTCCTCCCTCTACCCTCTCTCCTCCCTTTTCCCTCAGCCCTCCCTTTTCCCTCTGTCCTCCCTTTCCCTCTCTCCTCCCTCTACCCTCTCTCCTCCCTTTTCCCTCTCTCTTCCCTTTTCCCTCTCTCCTCCCTCTTCCCTCTCCTCCCTCTACCCCTCCTCCTCTCCCTCTCCTCCTCCCTCTCTCCTCCCTTTTCCCTCTCTCCTCCCTTTTCCCTCTCTCCTCCCTTTTCCCTCTTTCCTCCCTCTTCCCTCTCCTCCCTCTTCCCTCTACCCTCTCTCCTCCCTCTACCCTCTCTCCTCCCTTTTCCCTCCCTCCTCCCTTTTCCCTCTCTCCTCCCTCTTCCCTCTCCTCCCTCTACCCTCTCTCCTCCCTCTACCCTCTCTCCTCCCTTTTCCCTCAGCCCTCCCTTTTCCCTCTGTCCTCCCTTTCCCTCTCTCCTCCCTCTACCCTCTCTCCTCCCTTTTCCCTCTCTCCTCCCTCTTCCCTCTCCTCCCTCTTCCCTCTCCTCCCTCTACCCTCTCTCCTCCCTCTACCCTCTCTCCTCCCTTTTCCCTCTCTCCTCCCTTTTCCCTCCCTCCCCCCCTTCCCTCTCCTCCCTCTTCCCTCTCCTCCCTCTGCCCTCTCTCCTCCCTCTACCCTCTTTCCTCCCTTTTCCCTCTCTCCTCCCTTTTCCCTCTCTCCTCCCTCTTCCCTCTCCTCCCTCTACCCTCTCTCCTCCCTCTACCCTCTCTCCTCCCTTTTCCCTCTGTCCTCCCTTTTCCCTCTGTCCTCCCTTTCCCTCTCTCCTCCCTCTACCCTCTCTCCTCCCTTTTCCCTCTCTCCTCCCTTTTCCCTCTCTCTTCCCTCTCCTCCCTCTACCCGCTCTCCTCCCTCTACCCTCTCTCCTCACATTTCCCTCTCTCCTCCCTTTTCCCTCTCTCCTCCATCCCTCCTTAGTTTATTTATTTATTTATACATCACCACAGCGCAGGGAAGACATATTCTACCCCAAACTCTCATTGTCTATTTTTCTCTCTGTCTTTGTCTCTCTTTCTCTCTATCGCTCTCTGTATCTTTCCCATCATAGCTCTGCGGGACTCAGAGAGTGAGAGGTCACTGAGAATGACAGCATAGTCTGTGTGTGTGTGTGTGTGTGTGTGTGTGTGTGTGTGTGTGTGTGTGTGTGTGTGTGTGTGTGTGTGTGTGTGTGTGTGTGTGTGTGTGTGTGTGTGTGTGTGTGTGTGTGTGTGTGTGTGTGTGCGTACCTGCAGAGCACTGTTTAGGAAGCAGCTGTTCTGTCCAGGTTCGTTGCTAAGGCCTTTACTCGGGGCGAAGGAGGCCATAGTCCGAGGGGCCGTGATCAGTCCCTGTAGCCCTCCACCAGGATCTCCGCTGCCACCGCCTGACGCAAAGTAGTTCCTCTTCCACGACATCACATCCTGCCGGGCGCTCCCGTCACCAGGGAGGGACAGGGGAATGAGATGGAGCAACGTGTTCTAAGTTACTCCCATTAGAGAGAGAATGACAAACAAAGAGAATAGGGAGACAGAGCGATGGAGAGCTTTGGTCTCTTTCTGGTAAGTGTCTTCAGTCCTTCCACAGTCCTTTACTTCTGTTCAGCCTAATATCTCTTCTCTGCTCTCACTCTGCCTGCCAGAGACAAACCACACAACACAATCACCACATCTCTTATACAGTACCACACACACAACAAACAGATCTCCAGTATAGGACATATTTCAACAGCCACTGAACACCCCGATTGGCAGGTGTGTTTTTCTGTTGCTCGTTAGAAAAACGAGATGTCAGTTTCCTGACCAATTCAGACATCAGTTAATGATGTTCGTCCCCCATAAGACACTTTAGACGGGGAAGCCTATTTCACTTCCTCTAAATCCCCAGAATGAATCTAAAATAACTCATTCATTTTGTTCGTTTTTTGCAGAGGATATTTTGGTTGAGCAATTTTACATCTAACTGGTGTTTGGTGTCTGGTGTCTGGTGTTTGGTGTTTGGTGTCTGGTGTCTGGTGTTTGGTGTTTGGTGTCTGGTGTTTGGTGTTTGGTGTCTGGTGTTTGGTGTTTGGTGTCTGGTGTTTGGTGTTTGGTGTCTGGTGTTTGGTGTTTGGTGTCTGGTGTTTGGTGTCTGGTGTCTGGTGTTTGGTTGTTTGGTGTCTGGTGTTTGGTGTTTGGTGTCTGGTGTCTGGTGTCTGGTGTCTGGTGTCTGGTGTTTGGTGTCTGGTGTCTGGTGTTTGGTGTTTATTCTGGAGCTGCTGGGAGGATATGTCTCACTGCTTATGCTATTGGATAGAGAGCAATCACTGCAGCTGTTAGTGGGCAAATGGTCATCGTCAAATCAAAACCCAACCTTCATTTACCATTGTGATGCACAGATGTTCCAAACTCTGTTTTAGACCAGACTGACTTCATGACCAAAATCATCCTATTCATTTCTCGTCAATATTGTCACTAGAATAACTGTTTCTGACACATTGATGACAGATAGACCGTTTTCAAAGGGATTTTGTTGCATTTTAAAGGCAGTCACTCTTTAACTGCACAGGAAATACCATTTCACAATATTGTAGCCTGAATGGTCATGCAACTCGTAGTATGGAGTATAGTAGTGTAGTAGTGTAGTAGTATAGTAGTATAGTAGTGTACTGTAACGGTAAGCTGCTGACATCAATGTATGTCTCTCAGTTATGTCATTACTGGAGAGTTTTATCTGGGATATATTATAAAGCAGTATTACTCACAGTGTCTGTGCGTGTGTGTGTGTGTGTGTGTGTGTGTGTGTGTGTGTGTGTGTGTGTGTGTGTGTGTGTGTGTGTGTGTGTGTGTGTGTGTGTGTGTGTGTGCGCGCGCGTGCGTGTGTGTGTGCGTATGTGTGTGTGTGCGTGTGTGCGTGTGTATATGTGTGTGTGTAAACAGGTTGCGTAACAGACTGGCCAGTAGCGGAGCCGCAGTGCCCTCCCTCCACCCGTTGCCGTGCTGTGCTGCCATAGCGACCCCTTGGCGATGGGCCAGATGTCACAGGAATGCTGCGGTGTACGGGTGGTGTGTGTGTGTGTGTGTGGATGGATGGTTGGAGTGGGCTGTTACTATAGCGATGGCTACAGTAGAACATGGTTGTGTGGCATTAGAGATACAGTGTGTACCCTGCTGTACATAGTGTACAGTTATTAACACGACATTAGCTACAGGTGGTCGGTCATGACATTTTGTCAGCCGGGGATTGTCAAGCAAATAACTGACCGTTTATTAACATAAACACATTTAGCATCTCCTGGCATCCACTGATGTGACGTGGTGAGGTTGAACCCAGGTGTAGAGAAGAGACCAGACGAGGAATCAGTGGAGGCTAATCATAATACCTTACTGAGAAACGGTAGTCGCAGGATCACAGTACACTTGAAAAACAACAAACACTAAGTTTCAAAAAAGTCACTGAGGAAACAAACGCACACAGTAAACAATTCCAGTTTCAGCAAAGGACACCAGAAAACACACCAATTTTAACAGTGACATCATAATGAGTAAATAGGACACACCTGAGTGCCGTTAATGTCTCTAGAATGGTCTCTGCTGCCCTCTGGCGACAGCAGGAACCATGACAACCTGAGTCTCGTTAATGTCTCTAGGACGGTCTCTGGCGCCTTCTGGTGACAGCTGTAACCATGACAACCAGAGTGTCGTTAACCTCTCTTGGGTAGGGGGCAGTAGTTTCACGTCCGGATGAAAAGCGTGCCCAAACTGCCCAGAAGCTAGGATATGCATATAATTGGTAGATTTGGATAGAAAACACTCTAAAGTTTCTAAAACTGTTAACATAATGTCTGTGAGTATAACAGAACTGATAAGGCAGGCAAAATCCCGAGGACAAAACCATCCCAAAATAAAATAATTCAGCCTACCACTGTTTTCAATGGCTGTCACTTTTATTATAAGGCAACATCCTCCCAGATTGCAGTTCCTAGGGCTTCCACTAGATGTCAACAGTCTTTAGAAAGAGTTTCCTGATGGGTTTTGAAAAATGAGCCAGAAATTGTAGTTTTTCTAGGTTGCTTCCATTTTGGCTGTAGTGTGTCCAAGCATGTGGAAGAGAGCGTGTTCTTTGGTATTTTTCTCCGGTAAAGACAATAACGATTCTCTGTCTTAAATTATATTGTTTATTTACGTATTAGGGTAGCTAATGTTTGATTATAAACATTGTTTGACTTGTTTGGAAAGTTTATTGGTAACGTTTGGGCTTCATTTTGTATGCATTTTGATGGAGGGAAACTGGATGGATTATTGACTGAAGCACGCCAGCTAAACTGAGTTTTTATGGATATCAAGAAGGACATTATCGAACAAAATAACCATTTGTGATGTAACTGGGACCTTTTGGAGTGCCAACAGAAGAAGATCATCAAAGGTAAGATATTTATTATATCGCTGTTTCTGACTTTCGTGTCGCACCTGCCTGGTTGAAATATGTTTTTCATGGTTTTGTACGCGGGGCGCTGTCCTCAGATAATCGCATGGTTTGCTTTCGCCGTAAAGCCTTTCTGAAATCTGACACAGCGGCTGGATTAACAAGAAGTTAAGCTTTATTTTGATGTATTACACTTGTGATTTTATGAGGGACAAATGAGGGACATGTTGAGAGAAACAGAGGGAGGAGGAGAGAGAAACAGAGGGAGGGAGAGAGAAAGAGAGGGAGGAGGAGAGAAACAGAGGGAGGGAGAGAGAAACAGAGGGACGGAGAGAGAGAAACAGAGGGAGAGAGAGAGAAACAGAGGGAGGGAGAGAGAAACAGAGGGAGGGAGAGAGAGAAACAGAGGGAGGGGGAGAGAGAAACAGAGGGAGGGTGAGAGAGAAACAGAGGGAGGGGGAGAGAAACAGAGGGAGGGAGAGAGAAACAGAGGGAGGGAGAGAGAAACAGAGGGAGGGAGAGAGAAACAGAGGGAGGGAGAGAGAAAGAGAGGGAGGAGGAGAGAAACAGAGGGAGGGAGAGAGAAAGAGAGGGAGGGAGAGAGAAACAGAGGGAGGGAGAGAGAAACAGAGGGAGGGAGAGAGAAACAGAGGGAGGGAGAGAGAAACAGAGGGAGGGAGAGAGAAAGAGAGGGAGGAGGAGAGAAACAGAGCGAGGGAGAGAGAAAGAGAGGGAGGGAGAGAGAAACAGAGGGAGGGAGAGAGAAACAGAGGGAGGGAGAGAGAAAGAGAGGGAGGAGGAGAGAAACAGAGGGAGGGAGAGAGAAACAGAGGGAGGGGGAGAGAGAAACAGAGGGAGGGAGAGAGAAACAGAGGGAGGGAGAGAGAAACAGAGGGAGGGAGAGAGAAAGAGAGGGAGGAGGAGAGAAACAGAGGGAGGGAGAGAGAAAGAGAGGGAGGGAGAGAAACAGAGGGAGGGAGAGAGAAACAGAGGGAGGGAGAGAGAAACAGAGGGAGGGAGAGAGAAACAGAGGGAGGGAGAGAGAAAGAGAGGGAGGAGGAGAGAAACAGAGGGAGGGAGAGAGAAAGAGAGGGAGGAGGAGAGAAACAGAGGGAGGGAGAGAGAAAGAGAGGGAGGGGGAGAGAGAAACAGAGGGAGGGGGAGAGAGAAACAGAGGGAGGGGGAGAGAGAAACAGAGGGAGGGGGAGAGAGAAACAGAGTGAGGGGGAGAGAGAAACAGAGGGACAGAGAGAGAGAAACAGAGGGAGGGAGAGAGAAACAGAGGGAGGGAGAGAGAAACAGAGGGAGGGAGGGAGAGAGAGAAACAGAGGGAGGGAGAGAGAAAGAGAGTGAGGGGGAGAGAGAGAGAAACAGAGGGAGGAGAGAGAAACAGAGGGAGGGGGAGAGAGAGAGAAACAGAGGGAGGGAGAGAAACAGAGGGAGGGGGAGAGAGAGAGAAATAGAGGGAGGGGGAGAGAGAGAAATAGAGGGAGGGGAGAGAGAGAGAAACAGAGGGAGGGGGAGAGAAACAGAGGGAGGGGGAGAGAGAGAGAAACAGAGGGAGGGGGAGAGAAGCAGAGGGAGGGGGAGAGAAACAGAGAGAGGGGGAGAGAGAGAGAAACAGAGGGAGGGGGAGAGAAACAGGGGAAGGGGGAGAAAGAGAGAAACAGAGGGAGGGGGAGAGAAACAGAGGGAGGGAGAGAGAGAAACAGAGGGAGGGAGAGAGAGAAACAGGGGGAGGGAGAGAGAGAAACAGGGGGAGGGACAAATTATAATTAACAGCAGACTCGTACATTTCCTCAGTGAAAACAATGGACTGAACAAATGTCAAATTGACTTTTTACCAAATTACCGTACGACAGACCACATATTCACCCTGCACACCCTAATTGACAAACAAAGGCAAAGTCTTCTCATGCTTTGTTTGACTCAATTTGGCAAAATGATTGAAAATGTTGGGGGAAAACATACAACATTATAAAATCCATGTACACAAACAACAAGTCCCCTGGTTAAAATTGGCAGAAATCACACACATTTCTTTCCACGGGGCTGTGGGGGAGACAGGGATACAGCTTGAGCCTCACCCTCTTCAACATATATATCAATGAATTGGCGAGGGCACTAGAACAGTCTGCAGCAGCCGGCCTCACCCTACTAGAATCTGAAGTCAAATGTCTGTTTGCTGATGATCTGGTGCTTCTGTCCCCAACCAAGGAGGGCTTACAGGAGCACCTAATCTTCTGCACAGATTCTGTCAGACTTGGGCCCTGACAGTATATCTCAGTAAGACCAAAATAATGGTGTTCCAAAAAAGGTCCGGTCGCCAGGACCCCAAATACGAATTCCATCTAGACATTGCCCTAGACTAGAGCACAAAAATATGTACATACCTCGGCCTAAACATCAGCGCCACAGGTAACTTCCACAAAGCTTTGAATGAGCTGAGGCACAAGGCTAGAAGGGCCTTCTATGCCATCAAAAGGAACATACAATTTGAAGTACCAATTAGGATCTGGCAAAAAATACTTGAATCAGTTATAGAGCCCATTGCCCTTTATGGTTGTGAGGTCTGGGGTCCGCTCACCAACCAAGAATTCACAAAATGGGACAAACTCCAAATTGAGATTCGGCATGCATAATTCTGCAAAAATATCCTCAGTGTACAACGTAAATCACCAAATAATGCATGCAGAGCAGAATTAGGCCGATACCCACTAATGATCAAAATCCAGAAAAGAGCCGTTAAATTCTACAAAAACCTAAAAGTAAGCGATTCCCAAACATTACAACAACAAAGCCATCACCTACAGAGAACTGAACATGGTAAGGAGAGTCCCCAAAGCAAGCTGGTCCTGGACAGCAACACAACTAGACCCAACCAAATCATGAGAAAACAAAAAGATAATTACTTGATACATTGGAAAGAATTAACAAAAAAACAGAGCAAACTAGAATGCTATTTGGCCCTAAACAGAGAGTACACAGTGGCAGAATACCTGACCACTGTGACTGACCCTGTCACGACTTCTACCGAAGGTAACTCCTCTCCCTGTTCGGGCGGCGCTCGGCGCTGGGCGTCGCCGGTCTACTAGCCGCTACCGATCCCTTTTTATTTTTCTAGTTGTTTTGTCTGTGTTCCTTTTCACACCTGGTTTTCAATTGCTTTGATTTCTGTGGGTATATAGGGCACCTGTTACCTGCCGTAATTCGTGCAGGATTAGACTTGTGTGTATTGCGCTCAAGTGTATTTGATGTTTGTTGTTTTTTCGCTATTACGCACGTGTATGTAAAGTGTCGGAACTGTGTTTGTTCCTCCGTGAGTATTCGAGAGCGTAGTTTTGGGATTTGTTTCTGTGCCGTTTGTATTGGTGGACTATATTATTAAAACACGCTTCTCAGACATCCCTGCTCTCCTGCGCCTGACTCCTACACCTCTCACCAAGACGCATGTTATCACAGAATCCTGCACCAATATAATTATGGAGTCAGCAGGAGCGGACGCACTTCCAGGGTCCGTGGAGGAGCGAGTTCAACACCACACGGCAGTGTTACACCGACTGGGGACCGCCATGGATCAGGTGATGGCGACGATGGAGAGATGGGAGAGAGGTGGCCTTCCCACACCGTTATCAGCTACACCCCAACCAGCACCACTACCCTCTCCTTCATTGCCTGAGCACAGTGGAATTCGACTCGCCCTCCCGAGGGAGTATGATGGGACGGCGGCCGGGTGCCAGGCCTTCTTACTCCAGATGGACCTATACCTGGCGACTGTTCGTCCGGCTCCTTCGGGGGGTGAGAGCGTGAACGCCCTCGTCTCCTGCCTCGCAGGTAAAGCCCTGGAGTGGGCCAACGCGGTATGGAACGATCCTGACTCGGCGAGGGACCACTACCCAGAGTTCACCCGCCGCTTTCGGGCCGTGTTTGATCACCCACCTGAGGGTCGAGCGGCGGGTGAACGGCTGTTCCATCTGAGGCAGGAGAGGAGGAGTGCTCAGGACTTTGCTCTAGAGTTCCGGACCTTGGCTGCTGGCGCGGGATGGAACGACAGGGCCTTGATCGATCACTATAGGTGTAGTTTGCGTGAGGACGTCCGTAGGGAGCTGGCCTGTAGAGACACCACCGTGTCCTTGGACCAATTGATCGACATGTCCATTCGGTTGGACAACTTGCTGGCGACCCGCGGACGTCCAGATCGGGCTCTGTCAGTTCCATCTCCCAGCTCCACAACTCCAACACCCATGGAGCTAGGAGGTGCTTCAGCAAGGGCGACCGGAGGTGGGGGCCTTTCCTGTGCCAGCTGTGGTCGCAGAGGGCACACTGCTGACCGGTGCTGGAGGGGTCCCCCCGGGAGTCGAGACGCCAGGCCGAGCACTGCCCGGACACCTGAGGTGAGTCGGCACCAGGCTCACCCAGAGCCCCCTGTTGGTCACATGTATGTATGGATTGTTTTTCCTGAATTTTCCGCTCTGTCCCGGCATAAGGCACTAGTAGATTCAGGCGCGGCGGGGAATTTTATTGACCGCGGTTTAGCGAACAGGTTAGGGATTCCCCTTGTTCAGCTGGACAAACCCTTCCCAGTGCACGCCTTAGATAGCCGACCATTAGGGTCAGGGCTAGTCAGGGAGGCCACGGCTCCACTGGGTATGGTTACGCAGGAGGGTCATGAGGAGAGAATTAGTCTCTTCCTCATTGATTCTCCTGCGTTTCCGGTGGTGTTGGGGATCCCCTGGTTGGCCCGTCACAACCCCAGGATTTCGTGGCAACAGAGGGCTCTACAGGGGTGGTCGGAGGAGTGCTCAGGCAGGTGTGTAGGAGTTTCCATCGGTGCTACAACGGTGGAGAGTCCAGACCAAGTCTCCACTGTGCACATTCCCTCAGAATATGCCGATTTGGCTATCGCCTTCTGTAAAAAGAAGGCGACCCAATTACCACCTCATCGACGAGGGGATTGTGCGATAAATCTCCTGGTAGGCGCTGCACTTCCCAGGAGTCACATGTATCCCCTGTCACAGGAGGAGACGGTGGCTATGGAGACATACATATCGGAATCTCTGGGGCAGGGGTTCATTCAGCCCTCCATCTCACCTGCCTCCTCGAGTTTCTTTTTTGTGAAGAAGAAGGAGGGTGGTCTGCGTCCGTGCATTGACTATAGAGGTCTAAATTCCATCACGGTGGGGTATAGTTACCCGCTACCTCTCATTGCCACGGCGATTGAGTCATTTCACGGAGCACGGTTTTTCACAAAACTGGATCTCAGGAGTGCATATAACTTGGTGCGTATCCGGAAGGGAGATGAGTGGAAGACGCCGTTTAGTACCACATCCGGCCATTATGAGTACCTCGTCATGCCGTACGGGTTGAAGAATGCTCCAGCAGTCTTCCAATCTTTTGTGGATGAGATTCTCAGGGATCTGCACGGTCAGGGTGTGGTGGTTTACATCGATGATATTCTGGTCTATTCCGCTACACGGGCCGCGCATGTGTCTCTGGTGCGCAGGGTACTTGGGCGACTGTTGGAGCATGACCTGTACGTCAAGGCTGAGAAATGCTCGTTCTTCCAACAGGCCGTCTCCTTCCTTGGATATCGCATTTCCACATCGGGGTTGGTGATGGAGGATGACCGCATTGCAGCCGTGAGTAATTGGCCGACTCCAACCACGGTAAAGGAGGTGCAGCGGTTCTTAGGGTTTGCCAACTACTACCGGAGGTTTATCCGGGGTTTTGGGCAGGTGGCAGCGCCCATTACGTCACTGCTGAAGGGGGGGCCGACTTGTCTGGGGTGGTCGGCTGAGGCGGACAGGGCTTTTGGTCGCCTGAAGGCTCTATTTACCTCTGCTCCCGTGCTAGCGCATCCGGACCCCTCTTTGGCATTTATAGTGGAGGTGGACGCATCCGAGGCTGGGGTTGGAGCCGTGCTCTCCCAGCGCTCGGGTGCGCCACCGAAGCTCCGCCCCTGTGCTTTCTTTTCTCGGAAGCTCAGCCCGGCGGAGCGAAACTATGACGTGGGGGATCGGGAGCTGCTAGCTGTTGTCAGAGCCCTGAAGGTGTGGAGACATTGGCTTGAGGGGGCCCAGCACCCTTTCCTCATCTGGACCGACCACCGTAATCTAGAGTACATTCGGGCAGCGAGGAGACTGAACCCTCGTCAGGCAAGGTGGGCCATGTTTTTCACCCGATTTAGGTTTATCATCTCCTATAGACCAGGCTCCCAGAACACTAAGGCAGACGCACTGTCCCGACTATATGATACAGAGGAGCGGGCCATTGACCCTGCGCCCATCCTCCCGGCTTCTTGTCTAGTGGCACCTGTAAGGTGGGAGGTGGACGCAGACATTGAGCGAGCATCGCGTGTTGAGCCCACTCCTCCACAGTGTCCAGCGGGACGGGTGTATGTTCCGCTGGAGGTTAGAGACAGGTTAATTTGGTGGGCTCACACATCCCCCTCCTCTGGTCACCCGGGGATTGGGAGGACGGTGCGATGTCTTAGTGGGAAGTACTGGTGGCCCACTTTAGCCAAGGACGTGAGGGTTTATGTGTCCTCCTGCTCAGTGTGCGCTCAGTGCAAGGCTCCTAGGCACCTGCCCAGAGGGAAGTTACAACCCCTTCCCGTTCCACAGCGGCCTTGGTCACACCTGTCGGTTGACTTCTTGACCGATCTGCCACCGTCACAGGGCAACACCACGATCCTGGTCGTTGTGGATCGGTTTTCTAAGTCCTGTCGTCTCCTCCCTTTGCCCGGTCTCCCTACGGCCCTACAGACGGCGGAGGCCCTGTTTACTCACGTCTTCCGGCACTACGGGGTGCCTGAGGATATTGTTTCTGATCGGGGTCCCCAGTTCACGTCCAGGGTGTGGAAGGCGTTCATGGAACGTTTGGGGGTCTCGGTCAGCCTGACCTCTGGGTTTCACCCCGAGAGTAATGGGCAGGTGGAAAGAGTGAACCAGGATGTGGGTAGGTTTCTGCGGTCGTATTGCCAGGACCGGCCAGGGGAGTGGGCGAAGTACATCCCCTGGGCGGAGATGGCCCAGAACTCACTCCCCCACTCCTCTACGAACCTGTCGCCCTTCCAATGTGTGTTGGGCTATCAGCCGGTCCTGGTACCATGGCATCAGAGCCAGACCGAGGCTCCTGCGGTGGACGATTGGGTGAAACGCTCAAGGGAAACCTGGGAGGCCGCCCACGGGTACCTTAAACGGGCCGAAGGGCGGCAGAAGGCCAGTGCCGACCGCCATCGCAGCGAGGCCCCGGTGTACACACCGGGGGACCGGGTCTGGCTCTCGACCCTCCACCTGCCCCTCCACCTGCCCTGCCGGAAGCTGGGTCCGCGGTTTGTGGGGCCATTCAAAGTCCTGAGGAGAATAAACGAGGTGTGTTATAGGTTACAGCTCCCCCCGTATTACCGTATTAACCCCTCGTTTCATGTGTCTCTCCTCAGGCCGGTGGTGGCTGGTCCGCTTCAAGAAGATGAGGTGCGGGAGGTCCCTCCGCCCCCCCTGGACATCGGGGGGGCGCCGGCGTATGCAGTTCGGTCCATACTGGACTCGAGGCGTCGGGTGGGGGGTCTTCAGTACCTCGTGGACTGGGAGGGGTACGGTCCGGAGGAGAGATGCTGGGTGCCGGTGGAGGACGTACTGGATCCACCTATGCTAAGGGAGTTTCACCGCCTCCATCCGGATCGCCCTGCGCCTCGTCCTCCGGGTCGTCCTCGAGGCCGGCGTCGTCGCGCTGCGGGAGCTGCGCGTCAGGGGGGGGTACTGTCACGACTTCTACCGAAGGTAACTCCTCTCCCTGTTCGGGCGGCGCTCGGCGCTCGGCGTCGCCGGTCTACTAGCCGCTACCGATCCCTTTTTATTTTTCTGGTTGTTTTGTCTGTGTTCCTTTTCACACCTGGTTTTCAATTGCTTTGATTTCTGTGGGTATATAGGGCACCTGTTACCTGCCGTAATTCGTGCAGGATTAGACTTGTGTGTATTGCGCTCGAGTGTATTTGATGTTTGTTGTTTTTTCGCTATTACGCACGTGTATGTAAAGTGTCGGAACTGTGTTTGTTCCTCCGTGAGTATTCGAGAGCGTAGTTTTGGGATTTGTTTCTGTGCCGTTTGTATTGGTGGACTATATTATTAAAACACGCTTCTCAGACATCCCTGCTCTCCTGCGCCTGACTCCTACACCTCTCACCAAGACGCATGTTATCACAGAATCCTGCACCAATATAATTATGGAGTCAGCAGGAGCGGACGCACTTCCAGGGTCCGTGGAGAGGCGAGTTCAACACCACACGGCAGTGTTACACCGACTGGGGACCGCCATGGATCAGGTGATGGCGAAGATGGAGAGATGGGAGAGAGGTGGCCTTCCCACACTGTTATCAGCTACACCCCAACCAGCACCACTACCCTCTCCTTCATTGCCTGAGCACAGTGGAATTCGACTCGCCCTCCCGAGGGAGTATGATGGGACGGCGGCCGGGTGCCAGGCCTTCTTACTCCAGATGGACCTATACCTGGCGACTGTTCGTCCGGCTCCTTCGGGGGGTGAGAGCGTGAACGCCCTCGTCTCCTGCCTCGCAGGTAAAGCCCTGGAGTGGGCCAACGCGGTATGGAACGATCCTGACTCGGCGAGGGACCACTACCCAGAGTTCACCCGCCGCTTTCGGGCCATGTTTGATCACCCACCTGAGGGTCGAGCGGCGGGTGAACGGCTGTTCCATCTGAGGCAGGAGAGGAGGAGTGCTCAGGACTTTGCTCTAGAGTTCCGGACCTTGGCCGCTGGCGCGGGATGGAACGACAGGGCCTTGATCGATCACTATAGGTGTAGTTTGCGTGAGGACGTCCGTAGGGAGCTGGCCTGTAGAGACACCACCGTGTCCTTGGACCAATTGATCGACATGTCCATTCGGTTGGACAACTTGCTGGCGACCCGCGGACGTCCAGATCGGGCTCTGTCAGTTCCATCTCCCAGCTCCACCACTCCAACACCCATGGAGCTAGGAGGTGCTTCAGCAAGGGCGACCGGAGGAGGGGGCCTTTCCTGTGCCAGCTGTGGTCGCAGAGGGCACACTGCTGACCGGTGCTGGGGGGGTCCCCCCGGGAGTCGAGACGCCAGGCCGAGCACTGCCCGGACACCTGAGGTGAGTCGGCACCAGGCTCACCCAGAGCCCCCTGTTGGTCACATGTATGTATGGATTGTTTTTCCTGAATTTTCCGCTCTGTCCCGGCATAAGGCGCTAGTAGATTCAGGCGCGGCGGGGAATTTTATTGACCGCGGTTTAGCGAACAGGTTAGGGATTCCCCTTGTTCAGCTGGACAAACCCTTCCCAGTGCACGCCTTAGATAGCCGACCATTAGGGTCAGGGCTAGTCAGGGAGGCCACGGCTCCACTGGGTATGGTTACGCAGGAGGGTCATGAGGAGAGAATTAGTCTCTTCCTCATTGATTCTCCTGCGTTTCCGGTGGTGTTGGGGATCCCCTGGTTGGCCCGTCACAACCCCAGGATTTCGTGGCAACAGAGGGCTCTACAGGGGTGGTCGGAGGAGTGCTCAGGCAGGTGTGTAGGAGTTTCCATCGGTGCTACAACGGTGGAGAGTCCAGACCAAGTCTCCACCGTGCACATTCCCTCAGAATATGCCGATTTGGCTATCGCCTTCTGTAAAAAGAAGGCGACCCAATTACCACCTCATCGACGAGGGGATTGTGCGATAAATCTCCTGGTAGGCGCTGCACTTCCCAGGAGTCACATGTATCCCCTGTCACAGGAGGAGACGGTGGCTATGGAGACATACATATCGGAATCTCTGGGGCAGGGGTTCATTCAGCCCTGCATCTCACCTGCCTCCTCGAGTTTCTTTTTTGTGAAGAAGAAGGAGGGTGGTCTGCGTCCGTGCATTGACTATAGAGGTCTAAATTCCATCACGGTGGGGTATAGTTACCCGCTACCTCTCATTGCCACGGCGATTGAGTCATTTCACGGAGCACGGTTTTTCACAAAACTGGATCTCAGGAGTGCATATAACTTGGTGCGTATCCGGAAGGGAGATGAGTGGAAGACGGCGTTTAGTACCACATCCGGCCATTATGAGTACCTCGTCATGCCGTACGGGTTGAAGAATGCTCCAGCAGTCTTCCAATCTTTTGTGGATGAGATTCTCAGGGATCTGCACGGTCAGGGTGTGGTGGTTTACATCGATGATATTCTGGTCTATTCCGCTACACGGGCCGCGCATGTGTCTCTGGTGCGCAGGGTACTTGGGCGACTGTTGGAGCATGACCTGTACGTCAAGGCTGAGAAATGCTCGTTCTTCCAACAGGCCGTCTCCTTCCTTGGATATCGCATTTCCACATCGGGGTTGGTGATGGAGGATGACCGCATTGCAGCCGTGAGTAATTGGCCGACTCCAACCACGGTAAAGGAGGTGCAGCGGTTCTTAGGGTTTGCCAACTACTACCGGAGGTTTATCCGGGGTTTTGGGCAGGTGGCAGCGCCCATTACGTCACTGCTGAAGGGGGGGCCGACGCGTCTGGGGTGGTCGGCTGAGGCGGACAGGGCTTTTGGTCGCCTGAAGGCTCTTTTTACCTCTGCTCCCGTGCTAGCGCATCCGGACCCCTCGTTGGCATTTATAGTGGAGGTGGACGCATCCAAGGCTGGGGTTGGAGCCGTGCTCTCCCAGCGCTCGGGTGCGCCACCGAAGCTCCGCCCCTGTGCTTTCTTTTCTCGGAAGCTCAGCCCGGCGGAGCGAAACTATGACGTGGGGGATCGGGAGCTGCTAGCTGTTGTCAGAGCCCTGAAGGTGTGGAGACATTGGCTTGAGGGGGCCCAGCACCCTTTCCTCATCTGGACTGACCACCGTAATCTAGAGTACATTCGGGCAGCGAGGAGACTGAACCCTCGTCAGGCAAGGTGGGCCATGTTTTTCACCCGATTTAGGTTTACCATCTCCTATAGACCAGGCTCCCAGAACACTAAGGCAGACGCACTGTCCCGACTATATGATACAGAGGAGCGGGCCATTGACCCTGCGCCCATCCTCCCGGCTTCTTGTCTAGTGGCACCTGTAAGGTGGGAGGTGGACGCAGACATTGAGCGAGCATCGCGTGTTGAGCCCACTCCTCCACAGTGTCCAGCGGGACGGGTGTATGTTCCGCTGAAGGTTAGAGACAGGTTAATTTGGTGGGCTCACACATCCCCCTCCTCTGGTCACCCGGGGATTGGGAGGACGGTGCGATGTCTTAGTGGGAAGTACTGGTGGCCCACTTTAGCCAAGGACGTGAGGGTTTATGTGTCCTCCTGCTCAGTGTGCGCTCAGTGCAAGGCTCCTAGGCACCTGCCCAGAGGGAAGTTACAACCCCTTCCCGTTCCACAGCGGCCTTGGTCACACCTGTCGGTTGACTTCTTGACCGATCTGCCACCGTCACAGGGCAACACCACGATCCTGGTCGTTGTGGATCGGTTTTCTAAGTCCTGTCGTCTCCTCCCTTTGCCCGGTCTCCCTCCTCCCCTTGCCCTACAGACGGCGGAGGCCCTGTTTACTCACGTCTTCCGGCACTACGGGGTGCCTGAGGATATTGTTTCTGATCGGGGTCCCCAGTTCACGTCCAGGGTGTGGAAGGCGTTCATGGAACGTTTGGGGGTCTCGGTCAGCCTGACCTCTGGGTTTCACCCCGAGAGTAATGGGCAGGTGGAAAGAGTGAACCAGGATGTGGGTAGGTTTCTGCGGTCGTATTGCCAGGACCGGCCAGGGGAGTGGGCGAAGTACATCCCCTGGGCGGAGATGGCCCAGAACTCACTCCCCCACTCCTCTACGAACCTGTCGCCCTTCCAATGTGTGTTGGGCTATCAGCCGGTCCTGGTACCATGGCATCAGAGCCAGACCGAGGCTCCTGCGGTGGACGATTGGGTGAAACGCTCAAGGGAAACCTGGGAGGCCGCCCACGGGTACCTTAAACGGGCCGAAGGGCGGCAGAAGGCCAGTGCCGACCGCCATCGCAGCGAGGCCCCGGTGTACACACCGGGGGACCGGGTCTGGCTCTCGACCCTCCACCTGCCCCTCCACCTGCCCTGCCGGAAGCTGGGTCCGCGGTTTGTGGGGCCATTCAAAGTCCTGAGGAGAATAAACGAGGTGTGTTATAGGTTACAGCTCCCCCCGTATTACCGTATTAACCCCTCGTTTCATGTGTCTCTCCTCAGGCCGGTGGTGGCTGGTCCGCTTCAAGAAGATGAGGTGCGGGAGGTCCCTCCGCCCCCCCTGGACATCGGGGGGGCGCCGGCGTATGCAGTTCGGTCCATACTGGACTCGAGGCGCCGGGTGGGGGGTCTTCAGTACCTCGTGGACTGGGAGGGGTACGGTCCGGAGGAGAGATGCTGGGTGCCGGTGGAGGACGTACTGGATCCACCTATGCTAAGGGAGTTTCACCGCCTCCATCCGGATCGCCCTGCGCCTCGTCCTCCGGGTCGTCCTCGAGGCCGGCGTTGTCGCGCAGCGGGAGCCGCGCGTCGGTGGGGGGGGGGTACTGTCACAACTTCTACCGAAGGTAACTCCTGTCCCTGTTCGGGCGGTGCTCGGCGCTCGGCGTCGCCGGTCTACTAGCCGCTACCGATCCCTTTTTATTTTTCTGGTTGTTTTGTCTGTGTTCCTTTTCACACCTGGTTTTCAATTGCTTTGATTTCTGTGGGTATATAGGGCACCTGTTACCTGCCGTAATTCGTGCAGGATTAGACTTGTGTGTATTGCGCTCGAGTGTATTTGATGTTTGTTGTTTTTTCGCTATTACGCACGTGTATGTAAAGTGTCGGAACTGTGTTTGTTCCTCCGTGAGTATTCGAGAGCGTAGTTTTGGGATTTGTTTCTGTGCCGTTTGTATTGGTGGACTATATTATTAAAACATGCTTCTCAGACATCCCTGCTCTCCTGCGCCTGACTCCTACACCTCTCACCAAGACGCATGTTATCACAGACCCAAACTTAAGGAAAGCTTTGACTATGTACAGACTCAGTGAGCATAGCCTTGCTGTTGAAAACGGCCGCCGTAGAAAGACATGGCTCTCAAGAGAAGACAGACTATGTGCACACTGCCCACAAAATGAGGTGGAAACTGAGCTGCACTTCCTAACCTCCTGCCAAATGTATGACCATATTAGAGACACATATTTCCCTCAGATTACACAGATCCACAAAGAATTCCAAAACAAACCCAGTTTTGATAAACTCCCATATCAACTGGGTGAAATACCACAGTGTGCCATCACAGCAGCAAGATTTGTGACCTGTTGCCACGAGAAAAGGTCAACCAGTGAAGAACAAACACCATTGTAAATACAACCCATATTTATGTTTATTTATTGTCCCTTTTGTACTTTAACCATTTGCACATTGTTACAACACTATTTATAGACACAATGTGACATTTGACATGTCTTTATTCTTTTGGAACTTCTGTGAGTGTAATGTTACCTGTTCATTTTTATTGTTTATTTCACTTTTGTTTATTATCTATTTCACTTGCTTTGGCAATGTTAACATATATTTCTCATACCAATAAAGCCCTTGAATTGAATTATATAACCCCTCCCCTCTGGTCACCACAGGAACCATGGCCTGCTGTCAACAACTCTCCAATCAACAGCCTGCTCACGACCTCCTGACCCCGCAACACTGGCTTGCCAGAAACAAACTAGAGACGGATTTATCCTGGATTTCTGTGGCGTTCATGTCCCCATTGACATTTTCTTCAAAAGAACAACAACATCCAGAACTGAACTGATGTGCTCTTGTGTGTGTGTGTGTGTTTGTTCATTTTCTTGGCTAGTTACCAGGGAAATAGGCCAAGCTGCAGGCACGTAAGGGAAAAGCCGAACCAAGTGATTTAGCACACTGTAGTCTGTACTGGTCCAACACACACACACACACACAAGGCCGGAGCCTGGACCTAGTGACAATGATGGCGATGTGCGTTGATGCTTTAGAGTTCCCGGAAGCCAAGGTGAGGCAAAGTACTACTGATATTCAATCAAACTCTGAGACCCTGCGGTCCAACATCATAAGCTCCACATCCCCCACTGATGTTTCAGTTCTGCCTAGGTTTTCCTCCCTCTGACACTAATAGTTGACAGAAGTTGGTGACAGCCCACCACAGTAAAATAACATTATGATGTTTTTATATTATAGCTGGCTGGACCACTGCCATTTAGAATTCATCAGACGCTCTTATCCAGAGCAACTTACAGTAGTGAGTGCAAACATTTACATATTTGTTTTTCCATACTGGTCCCCCTATGGGAATCGAACCCACTACTCTGGTGTTGCAAGCGTCAACTGAGTCACACGCTAAAACTACCACCACTACTGAGAGGTGCATTACTGAGTCTTATAGCCTGACTCTCTCTCCTCCCTCTCCTGTCCTGACTCTCTCTCCTCCCTCTCCTGTCCTGACTCTCTCCTCCATCTCCTGTCCTGACTCTCCCTCCTCCTTCTTCTGTCCTGACTCTCTCTCCTCCCTCTCCTGTCCTGACTCTCTCAGTTCCCTCTCCTGTCCTGACTCTCTCTCCTCCCTCTCCTGTCCTAACTCTCTCTCCTCCCTCTCCTGTCCTAACTCTATCTCCTCCCTCTCCTGTCCTGACTCTCTCTCCTCCCTCTCCTGTCCTAACTCTCTCTCCTCCCTCTCCTGTCCTGACTCTCTCTCCTCCCTCTCCTGTCCTGGCTCTCTCTCCTCCCTCTCCTGTCCTGACTCTCTCTCCTCCCTCTCCTGTCCTGACTCTCTCTCCTCCCTCTCCTGTCCTAACTCTATCTCCTCCCTCTCCTGTCCTGACTCTCTCTCCTCCCTCTCCTGTCCTAACTCTCTCTCCTCCCTCTCCTGTCCTGACTCTCTCTCCTCCCTCTCCTGTCCTGGCTCTCTCTCCTCCCTCTCCTGTCCTGACTCTCTCTCCTCCCTCTCCTGTCCTGACTCTCTCTCCTCCCTCTCCTGTCCTGACTCTCTCTCCTACGACATATCTGCGTGACAGTGTGCTTGACATTTCAAATGATTTTCCGTAATCACAAGGTAGGCCAATGGGCGAGGTTATATGATCAGCTATCGGGCACAAAAAGAACTCACGGTTAGACCAGTTTGACTTCAGATCCTAACGTTTATTCAAGTTTCTCCAAATGTCACATTTAAACGTGTTTTTGCAACCCCGGGTTGCTTCTCCTACTCCAACTCCCTTGGAGATTTTAGGCATTTATCTATTTGGAGCCCAACAACAAAAGGAAACAACTATTTTTAGATTCCTGGTGCCCCGACTCCATCCAACAACACTTTCTAGTTCCAGTCCCTTCAACACTGAGACTCTAGGTCTCAATCTAACACTCCACTCTGCTCTATACTGTCCAGTCCTTTCAACACTGAGACTCTAGGACTCTTTCTAACACTCCACTCTGCTCTATACTGTCCAGTCCCTTCAACACCGAGACTCTAGGTCTCAATCTAACACTCCACTCTGCTCTATACTGTCCAGTCCTTTCAACACTGAGACTCTAGGTCTCAAACTAACACTCCACTCTGCTTTATACTGTCCAGTCCCTTCAACACTGAGACTCTAGGTCTCTTTCTAACACTCCACTCTGCTCTATACTGTCCAGTCCCTTCAACACTGAGACTCTAGGTCTCAATCTAACACTCCACTCTGCTCTATACTGTCCAGTCCTTTCAACACTGAGACTCTAGGTCTCAATCTAACACTCCACTCTGCTCTATACTGTCCAGTCCTTTCAACACTGAGACTCTAGGTCTCAAACTAACACTCCACTCTGCTTTATACTGTCCAGTCCCTTCAACACTGAGACTCTAGGTCTCTTTCTAACACTCCACTCTGCTCTATACTGTCCAGGTCCTTTCAACACGGAGACTCTAGGTCTCAATCTAACACTCCACTCTGCTCTATACTGTCCAGTCCTTTCAACACTGAGACTCTAGGACTCTTTCTAACACTCCACTCTGCTTTATACTGTCCAGTCCCTTCAACACTGAGACTCTAGGTCTCAAACTAACACTCCACTCTGCTATATACTGTCCAGTCCTTTCAACACTGAGACTCTAGGTCTCAAACTAACTCTCCACTCTGCTTTATACTGTCCAGTCCCTTCAACACTGAGACTCTAGGTCTCAAACTAACACTCCACTCTGCTTTATACTGTCCAGTCCCTTCAACACTGAGACTCTAGGTCTCTTTCTAACACTCCACTCTGCTTTATACTGTCCAGTCCCTTCAACACTGAGACTCTAGGTCTCAAACTAACACTCCACTCCACACACACACACTATGGTTTTGCTGTAACTGGGTTATAGCTTCACATCTCACTGGTTGACAATGAGGAGAAAGGTTCAGAGAAGTGCTACATTTCCTCTCTCTCTCTCTGTCTCTCTCTGTCTCTCTCTCTCTCCCTCTCTCTCTCTCTCTCTCTCCCTCACTGTCTCTCTCTCTCTCTCCCTCTCTCTCTCTCTCTCTCTCTCTCACTGTCTCTCTCTCATGGTCTCTCTCTCTCCCTGACTGTCTCTCTCTCCCTCTATCTCTCTCTCTCCCTCACTGTCTCTCTCTCTCTCTCCCTCTCTCTCTCTCACTGTCTCTCTCTCATGGTCTCTCTCTCTCCTGACTGTCTCTCTCTCCCTCTATCTCTCTCTCCTCCCTCACTGTCTCTCTCTCTCTCTCCCTCTCTCTCTCTCTCTCCCTCCCTCTCTCTCTCTCTCTGTCTCTCTCTCTCTCTCTGTCTGTCTCTCTCTCTCCCTCACTCTCTCTCTCTCTCTCTCTCTCTCTCTCTCTCTCTCTCTCTCTCCTCTTTCTCTCTTGATTCCGTAATTCTCTGGGGCTGTCTAAGACGCTGCAAGAGGTGTCACTACAGTCCCTGGTTTGAATCCAGGCTGAATCCCTTCTGGCCGTGATTGGTTGCCCCATAGTGCAGCACACAATTGACCCAGCGCCATCCGGGTTTGGCCAGGGTAGGCCATCATTGTAAATAAGAATTTGTTCTTAACTGACTTGCCTAGTTCAAATAAAATAGGATGCTCTCACTCCCTCAGTAATTCTCTGTCTGCAGCTAAACCCTCCACGAGTTCCACTCAGGCAAAACATGTGAAACGTCCCTTTTGAGAACAGGTCATTGATAGATCAATAACATTCCACATTCTAGATGCAGGATAAGGCTAAATTCCATTATCTTCTATCATTTTAATGTTGTTTACTAAAGTTCAATCTGAATTCTCGTTTAACTTCATGAAGTAAGCATAACATGATTCCCTTTGTTTCTATTCTAGAGGCCGTGTGGAATGAATACAGATGTATTATAATCAGCACAGGGCTTCTTCTCTCCTTTCCTATTAACCACGTGAGGAACGTCATTCACCTATTTACCTCGTGGCCACGACACCATAATGCACATTCCTCATGCTTGCTCGTCAACCTATGGGCTCACTCTTTCAATTACCACCTTCCTCTCTCTCAACCTATGGGCTCACCCTTTCAATTACCACCTTCCTCTCTCTCAACCTATGGGCTCACCCTTTCAATTACCACCTTCCTCTATCTCAACCTATGGGCTCACCCTTTCAATTACCACCTTCCTCTCTCTCAACCTATGGGCTCACCCTTTCAATTACCACCTTCCTCTCTCTCAACCTATGGGCTCACCCTTTCAATTACCACCTTCCTCTCTCTCAACCTATGGGCTCACCCTTTCAATTACCACCTTCCTCTCTCTCAACCTATGGGCTCACCCTTTCAATTACCACCTTCCTCTCTCTCAACCTATGGGCTCACCCTTGCAATTACCACCTTCCTCTCTCTCAACCTATGGGCTCACCCTTTCAATTACCACCTTCCTCTCTCTCAACCTATGGGCTCACCCTTGCAATTACCACCTTCCTCTCTCTCAACCTATGGGCTCACTCTTGCAATTACCACCTTCCTCTCTCTCAACCTATGGGCTCACTCTTGCAATTATCACTTTCCTCTCTCTCAACCTATGGGTTCACCTTTGCAATTACCACCTTCCTCTCTCTCAACCTATGGGCTCACCCTTGCAATTACCACCTTCCTCTTTCTCAACCTATGGGCTCACTCTTGCAATTACCACCTTCCTCTCTCTCAACCTATGGGCTCACCTTTGCAATTATCACTTTCCTCTCTCTCAACCTATGGGCTCACCTTTGCAATTACCACCTTCCTCTCTCTCAACCTATGGGCTCACCCTTGCAATTACCACCTTCCTCTTTCTCAACCTATGGGCTCACTCTTGCAATTACCACCTTCCTCTCTCTCAACCTATGGGCTCACCTTTGCAATTATCACTTTCCTCTCTCTCAACCTATGGGCTCACCCTTGCAATTACCACCTTCCTCTCTCTCAACCTATGGGCTCACCTTTGCAATTACCACCTTCCTCTTTCTCAACCTATGGGCTCACTCTTGCAATTACCACCTTCCTCTCTCTCAACCTATGGGCTCACCTTTGCAATTACCACCTTCCTCTTTCTCAACCTATGGGCTCACCCTTGCAATTACCACCTTCCTCTCTCTCAACCTATGGGCTCACCTTTGCAATTACCACCTTCCTCTCTCTCAACCTATGGGCTCACTCTTGCAATTACCACCTTCCTCTCTCTCAACCTATGGGCTCACCTTTGCAATTACCACCTTCCTCTCTCTCAACCTATGGGCTCACCCTTGCAATTACCACCTTCCTCTCTCTCAACCTATGGGCTCACCTTTGCAATTACCACCTTCCTCTCTCTCAACCAATGGGCTCACCCTTTCAATTACCACCTTCCTCTCTCTCAACCAATGGGCTCACCCTTTCAATTACCACCTTCCTCTCTCTCAACCTATGGGCGAATATCTTGGGATGTATTTCTATGTCGTACCCATGCACTTTGCTGTTTTTCAGCAACAGTTGTCGACAAACCAACCACCTCGCCACCACGAGCAGCTATAATAACCTTAAGGCCTGTCATTGAAACTCCTTTCGATGCCAGCTGCCCAGCAGAGGGCTCCCTGTCATCAGCATCTGGCTCCGAGGAGGACACCTCTGAGACGAGGCCACACCCCAAACTACTTCAGAAAATTCCATATGGCATTTCTGTCTCTGCTGTTTATCCAGCTACTTGATTGAATTTGAATTCATATCCACACATACGCCGCTTGAAAGTGGAATGGCAGTTGGACAATCCATAGGGATTCAGAGTTGCTCACAGAAGGAGTTGGGACAACATGCTGCTTGCCTCCCAGGTCATCACATACTATCACAATGAACTCTATTACTTTGAGTTGTAAGTCTACTGACTCGAAATGCATTGAACGGTTATTGGTCAAAATAGCCTATGCAGGAGCCCCTATGATGGTGTGTGTGTGTGTGTGTGTGTGTGTGTGTGTGTGTGTGTGTGTGTGTGTGTGTGTGTGTGTGTGTGTGTGTGTGTGTGTGTGTGTGTGTGTGTGTGTGTGTGTGTGTGTGTGTGTGTGTGTGTGAGACAGATAGTAGAAATTATCAAAGACTAATACGCAAGGTAATTCACCCAGCTTATACAGTATGTTCATTAATCTACTATACAGTATAACACACACACACACACACCTGCAGTGTATAAAGAATTCATCATTATAATCAGACACATGTACATTCACACATACATTCTATGAGGAGGATATAAAGGCTGTGAATATGTTGATATGAATATATATTCACTTAATATCTCTTACATAATGTAATTCATACGAACCCTGTCCTATGTCTCCAAGGCCGGATCCAGGCATAAGTGACTAAGAGGTCGTTTAGGGCCCCTTGCCACTAGGGGGCCCCCGACCCCAAGAAGTATTATTAGAATTATTGTGGAACTTACTATTGAGATTGAGAAAAGTAGAAT